>NW_025953045.1:1155793-1243519 GCF_022478825.1 Daldinia caldariorum | reverse complement strand
CAAATAACTAATTTAGTTTTTTATTTTACAAATACAAGTTGGCTGTTTTTTTGGGTTTTTTTTTTTTTTTTTTTTTTTACAAAAAAACCACCCCCCCCCCCCCCCCCCCCCCGTTAATCGTCAAGTAGTATGACGTCTTTAATAACTCAGTATATACTAGGCACCTTAGGTAGTCTCTTTGAATATGCGAGGCCTAGTGAATAACTCTTCTGGGTTGGTCAAGGAGAGCATGGAAAGATTAGGTATTGATGTGGGGAAAAAGGGTTTGACGTTAGTGGAATAACCTTCCAGTCGTCCGGGTAAATGATGGGAGTGCTAGAACTTTACGACTTAGCTAATTAAAACCGGCCTGTTTTTCAACAATTCCTCGGTGGCGCAATTGGCTAGCGCGTCTGACTGTTACTAAAACTGTTATCAGGAGGTTGAAAGTTCGAGCCTTTCCCGGGGAGTTACTGATTTTTTTTTCTTTCGCTTTTTCACCATTTATGTCTCAGAATGCGGGACCCTTTACATATTTTTCCTCCACTTTCGCGAGAATTGCCAACTGCATTCTTTTTGGCGCAGTTCATCTGCAAATTGAATATTGTTGCTTCATTATTTACCATTTACAGCAGGTGGACTATATAACAGGTATTGTATGTACCCTCTGAAGTTATAAGCACGATTATTGCAACATGGAATCCTACCCAGGTTCCCAGGTTCCGAGTTTATTACCTTGCGCGCCGCCAAGTCAACCAACACTTTGCTTCATGTTTCAACCAAACAGATCTGACGTTACACCTTTTGACTAGTTACACCAGAAAATAATAGAATGCGCTTACGGCGCTTGTGTACTCAATAATATTTCCTTTGAAATATTCCAGCATCAATAGCGTCCTGCACTACTACTAACTACCTCCTATATAGACTCGGGTCCAAGGGAATCATCTAAATGTGGTACCTAACCTGGAGGAACAGGAAACACCAATAACTGTAGAGTCCCTATTTTGTACAAGAAATTAATCAAGTATTCCATCCCAAGTCAAAACTCAGATCAACTTGCTTCAGAAATAGGTATCTCATAAAACGCATAACGCCAGTGCTCCTTTATAAACCAACTTGTCGTCGATATGTCTTCTCAGGGCAACTCGGCATGTTTTGGCCTCTGCGTATAACTATCGATTTCCACCGGCGGAGGACCTGACCACATTTCCCTTGAGGGGTTCGATTGCGTGGCCACCTGTTTCTTCAATTTTGCGATGTATAACCCGGTACACACGATTATCAACAAACCTACTACTCCGGCGGAAACACCTATTCCAGTCTTTGCACCGGCGCTTAGGTCGTCGTCGGGCTCTTTCTCGGCGGTCTCATTCTGGGTAGCTTCTCCAGGCTGATCTATAGTTGAAGATGGCGGTGTCGGAATGGCCAATTGAGTAGTTGCTGCTTGAGTAGTTGCTTGAGCGGTTCCCTGGGTGGTTCCTGGAGTGGTTCCTTCAGTGGTTACTTGAAAGGGCAAAGTGCTCGAGGGAGATGTCTCCGTCGTAGTGCTATCCATGGTTTCGTTCGATATAGTGAAAAATGCAGAAGACATCTGAGGAATTTGTTGGTTTCCTTGTAAAGAAGGATCTCCATCGAACATCCAGAAAAAGAATACATTTGATACCGCTAGGTCAAAATCGTAGGCCTGGACAAGCCAGGTAAATTGGGTCGCGGCATTGTTAACCGTCTCTAATGATGCTTAGTTAGTACCCAAATTCAGAATGAAGACTCAGACTTAGACTCAGACAGCGGCATTGATGCCGTGAGAATCACTTACGAAAGACTATCGGCCCCAGAGTTGCTGAGCTTCCATCGGGACCTTGCTGCCAGAGAGCGATGGAGAAAGTCGTGTATGCTGTCTTGAAGTTAATGTTTTGAATCTCGCCGATCTTCCACGTTGCTTGGACAGGATGGGGGTTCAAGAACTGTGCAAAAGCGAACGAGGCGATTGTCAGAACAAGAAGAAGTATTTTCATATCGAGTAACTATCTTCTTTGGCCCGTATATAGAAAGAATACATGAAAGCCACAGGAGGTATATTGACCAATTGCCTGTGTACCTAGGGTAAGTAAACAAATGGGGTACGAGCACCTAAACTTGGGGAAGTGACATAGGTAAATACAACATCATCAACCGAAAATACTTAAAACTTGCCATTCATCATCAGAAAAGAACTGACAACTAAGTTCTAGGGTTTTGGAACTAGGGTTCTTGGAAGGAGTACGCTGTTAGGCCACTACGTAAGCGCATCTCGGCATGGTGGGATCAGATACAGATTCGGGACGGGGGCTAAATGATGGAAATTATGGAATTAAACAAGGCAAAGTGATCCAGTTGTCTATAATTTGACGAACACTTGAGGGCTAATACTGCGCCAGACTATCTCTGAATTAGGAAGTTGGTCTATGTGCAATTTTTGTGCAACCTTAGACTTCTACGCAAATGAAGGAGTTCGAGCTTTCGTGCCACTAAGAGAGTCTGAGACTCTGACGGTGCAGAGGGCAGTCTCACGTTATTGCTTCAAATAAAGTGTTGGGTTATAATGTTTCACTTGTTTCGTTGTTGGTCACTGCGGCGGCGTCGCGCGCATTTCCCGTTTGAAGAATCACACCATAACCTAAGGTCGAGGCTGTTGCTTCAAAAAAGAAGAGCCTACGGACTTTCAATATACCCTTCACTTTAACCAATAGACACATGGGGCATTTAAGAACGGTATATTTCAACTATAACGACTCGGTTATTTGGTAAATGAGAACGACAGCTAGCCGGCCCGACTCTGTTTACTCGACACGCCCGCTGCAAGAACAGCTTAACAGTAGGCATGCAATAAAAGATAACACTAGTAGCTAATCACTCAGATTCGCACGAAGAAGAAACAAAAGTACTATATACCTAACTACCTAACCTAACCTACCTACCTACCTAGCCTGCCTAGAATCTAATCTAACCTAACCCATTTCTAAAGTGGTAATAATCCTCTAAGCTCCCTCAAGTACCTATCTGTCTAACCATACGATCAGACTATCTTGAAGATGAGAAGATAGAGCTTTGCCCATGGTGGCTGCCGTGATGTACTGTAGCTTTTCCACATGCTTTATCATTCTCATAACCCGCTCCCAACTTCTCCAGCTACCGGCTTATCCTCACATTCATTTCCATATCGTATCGTTACTTCGCCGTTAGCAAAATTCTCTAGGAACAGACGCCTCATCTGGCTGGCTATGACTTGTGTAATATACTCTCGCGGAAGTTCGTCTTCGCGATCATTGACCCTAATTCGAGCTCTTGTGTATCAACTTGCTATATACACTGATGAGACGAGAACACATACGAAACAGCTCTATGAGAAAGTAATTGGAAACGGTGAATCCGAAATCTTCGACCAATTGTTTTCTATACTTAGGAGTCTGTCCAATTTATTTTTTACGGATGTATATATGGTCATTGACGCCTTAGACGAATGTGTAGACCATGGTGAGACCTTTGGTTTCATTCAGGAAGTATGCCGCTAGGGGATAACTGGTGTTCATATACAACTCAGTCTCGAGAAACGGAGGCGACTTCGACGAGACTTAAAATTGACAAGCTATCTGTTCCTAAAGATTCCATCAGCCGCGATATAGACGCACATAACAGGAAGCTTGACTGAGGCCGGTGGAACGATGTCCAGGAGGACGGTATTATCAGTCATATAGCATCAATCAGATCGCTCGTAAGACTCCCTTGACAGTTAGCAGACTTTGAATTGAAAATATATGGGTGGATTCTAATGGGCTATCGACCTGTTGATGGAAATCAAGGAGTGTGACACTGGGGGAAAACTTGAAAGCGCTCTTGCATCGCTCCCCGGAACCCTTGCGGAGACATACAGACAGATTCTTTCGGGCATCAAGATGCCTTCAAGACCTATCGACTGGGTGGAAGAGCCATACTTCTTCCCGAATAAGCGGTTTAGCAAGCGCCCGGGATTTATTGATCATTGATTGCCATTGGTGAAGACTCATATGGGGATGTCAGAAGTCTCACTTGAGACTCCTTGGGAACAAAGGAGATATTTTATATATAGCTTTAACCTCAAAGCTACCTCTATAGTTAGGGTTCCTTGCGGAACAACGAAATTGGTTTCCTACCTCATGCTCCGCGACGTGAACAGGAGATGAGGATATTTACCCATGAAAACTAAAGAAAACTACCCCTTAATTGGCTATACAGTTCAGTACTGGTATAGTCATGCCCCATGAAGCCGGCTCAGGTGGTAACTGGACACTCACAGCATTGACCTCAGAGGCTTTCGAACACCGAATGCGACATTTACCGGTTGCCAAAATACTCCAATCCCTCGACAAAACACAATCCTTGGACAAGGCCAAATCTTGATCAGAACGACAGGCTCTGTCAGACGTGCCATGGGATACAATATCATAAACTACAAGAGTCCTCGGACTTACTCGCCTAAACTATGATGGCCTCTCCGTCTTGTCTCGCCAATGCGAACTGTATAAGATGACCCGCCATACTATCCTCTAGTTCGTTGTGGTCCGATACTGTCAACTATTTGCGAAAACCACCTTATCTGAAGAAGGGTCTGGCTTTAAATATGCGAGAAGGACCATGTTAGATGTCATGGATACTCCTCGTCACTTCTACCTAAAATCTGATGGGAGGTCAGTAGGTCAAAGTCGGAATTCTTAGATATCTGGTCGGATTGGTTCCAGTCAATATTCAAGCTTGATAGAAGACAAGTTGGTCGGATTCACTGCCCTCTGCTGACGTTACGAGAGCATAGCACGTGTGCGATTCGGAATATATTTAGCAGAACTTTAGTCTGACGGCCTATTCCACAGCTTTTATGGAGGACCGGAAACAAGGACATCACGTCGAGACCCATTTTGTTCCATCTTGGTCACGGGCCTATTATCTAAGGCCTATCAAGCAAGTATGGACTCCAAACGCGGCCGTGGGCCCCAACGTTCTCACTAGCTTTAGCCAAGTAAACGATATGAAAATGGCATTGAGTATGCTGGCTGTTAGCGGCCATATTGCCATATAAAGTTGGTTATTGAGATTTGAACTCGTTGCCGAGGAATACTTTCAAATCTGGAGTGGTGATATAGAGGTGGACATTGAAGCTGAGGAAGGTCACGTAATAAGGATAAAAATGCGATACTTTTTTGATTCTTTCGACGACCGGAATATGATACGAGTTGTCTATCTGTAAGACCACTCGTCGGGTAGCTCTTTTACTCATAAAAGTTGAAGTCTAAGACGACGATAAGACTATGAGGCGGGCCGGCCTGATGATTGTCGCCGAGCCACATGCCCTGAAGTGGACATTAGAGGTAATTAGGTAAACAGCACGTCGTGAAAATAGTATGTGATGTACGGATAGATATTAGAGTCGGTCCGTTTACTTTCACTGATTATTATCTACCTTAGGAGGTAGGTTATGTTTACCAGGCTGGCTTGCTAGGTCTGTTTCTGAACTCCTTCAAGAACTACCTATGTAGCCAGAATGCCACAAGTACATACCTAAGCTTCTAAGAAAGCCAATCAATATTTTCACAGCACTTATAGCAGAAATACCGACCGCTATACTATAGAACGGCTTGTAAGGAATTCCAAATGAAGATCAAGATCTCGCAGTTTATTTATATATTCGCATTCGCGACCTGTAGAGAATCGAATAGATTCTACGTAATTTAGAGAGATACGATCCAGCCCAATCGATGGATCACAAGGAATCTGTGTCTCGAATCCTGTTATCACCTTGTTATCCTATCCCAATTGCCGAGGCCTCGAACACGACTAGGTAGCTTGACCTATTTTGCTATGAGGGGGTGCAAGATCAATGGATGCAACGATCTGCGGTGCGATCCATGTAATGCACGTGCCATCTTCTCTCTTTGGGAAGGTGATAAGAAAACATGGTCCCAGCTTGGATATTTTCACGGCCTTGGAACGAAGCTATTTCAAGATATACTTCGTACGTGTGTATATCTCTAAGGTCCTTGCTTAATATAGATGTAAGGATTGTTATAAATACCTAAGGTACCTAAGGTAAGTAAACATGGTTATGAAACTTGAGATAAGGGCAATGAGATTTCGAGTTGGAGGCTTCCTCCGCACGGGTCCGTCAGTGTCTTATCTCTGTGAGGCGTGGCGTATCCCCCGCCTTATTAGGATGATGCGTGGAGGCTGATTTCAGCTGGGATGGCCGAGATGGTCAGCTTTTCAGCGGTGACCTACTTTCCCTTATCTCTGAGACCGACCACTCAAATTGTCGAAGTGCTATTGTTTCACAACGGGAGATGCCCTTATATGTAATAACAGGTACATACTTCCAACAGCCAATAAAGATTATCAGAAGAAAAGAAGAAGAAGAAGAAGAAGAAAAACTTTGCCATTTATATACCTCTTATACGTGTATGCTTCCATATGTCTCAGGTGCTCATGAGTACCTTCAAGGGAATCGACCCAATTGGATGGTTATAATGGTTGTAATGGTAGTAGGAGCTGGAGCTTGTGCGGAGAAACGATACAATACAAGAGCCATGTATGCCTAATGTTCATTTCGGGGAGATCGCAGTCGGTGTTACCGCATCCTTAATAGGGTACTAATCCTTGATATTTACAGGCTTCGCGCCGTATCCTGCAAGCACTCATGATATCTACCCGCTTCCTCTTGATTTTATTTGTTAAGGGTTATACCCAACAGTTATTCGTAGATGATACCAGCTTTCGTTACCGGATATTAAATTTTGAAAAGCTTTACAGCTCTATATTCGGTCTATAATAAAATGTTCAAATAATACTTCGCTCGCCTTATTTCACTGAAAAAACAGTTCGTTCATCAGTACCTCAGTCAAGCTACCTGTATTTAGTTCCCGGGTCCCACACATATTATTATACCCGTGCTCCTCGTGATCGTCGCTGATTTTTCGCGTCAATTATACTATGTATCTCTTCACTTCCCAGAGCTTTCATATGACATACATACCTAAGGTACCTAAACTAATACCTGCGTAGTGCGTTATGCAAGGTTATCCCTTACGGACCGTATACTTGAACAGGACGGACAGGCGAGGTAACGTCGTGTTCGTCTATCTCTTTGGTGGATTTTATGTCGTTTGTGCGAAGCGCGGCAGGGTGCTGTGCCCCATTGTCGGATGAACCTATCAGTGGGTGAGGAGACTATCCCAGGTTATCCCCGGCTTATTTTGCGGGTAGTAAAGAGAAGGTTACGGCACAATTCTCGTTATCATGAATTTGCAACCAATCAGGGGTGGGAGCTTTGATAATTGGCGGGGTTGGAATGGGAACAAAAAGATTATCGGCGCGCCGTTCCTCTGGGAATGATACCTACCTTAGATAGTGCTACTTATGTCAAGTATCGTCTTAGTTAAAACTACTATTTCTCTTATTAATTAACTCATGGATTATCGTACCTTGGCTCGAATGTTTACTATGTACGATCTTATTATTATAATACATATGCTTACGGAAGATATTACAATACCTAGCAGTATTGCTATGATAGCGTAAGCTAGGTAGGTAGGTACTTACCTAAAGCTACCTATAAAGGTCCAAGCGGTTAGGATTATACCAAGTGTAACTGTAGGTACCTACACCGGCATAATGCAATGTGAGTCTAGGACCCTTACGACTAAAAATCTAGACTGGCAGACTGGCTAGGCTTAACAAGAACGGATCCTTATCAGTTACGGTTGTGGCGTCGGGATCTTTCCATTTGGTATCTTGGTTGATGTTCAACCTAGCCACTTAACTACAAGATCATCAAACCATGATTCCACGTTCTACATAGTACTGTTTTTCGTAGGGGTAGTATCTAGTTACCATACTACGATAGGTAAGTAAAAACGGTCTTGCTTCGTACCAAACTTAGCGGCCGGACCATCACAGGGGTAAGAGAAAAAAAAAGAGAAAATAGTACATCCAATTGTGTCTCTTAGATAGGGTTGCCTTCCCCTTCTAGAAAGCCTCTATAACTCTTAGCGTAAACCGGGTTCATCTAGTGCAGGCCACGCGGTCGCCACCAATGTACAACGTTCCTACTTTGTCCACCGAGGCTGACCTTGGAAAAAAAAATATTAAAATTCTTCTGTCCGTCCCATCTGGAGAAAATGTAGATCGATCATTTGATGATGCCCTTGATGCTAATCCTGCCCCCCGGCCCGCATCTCACTAATAATATAACCTTTCTTCCCAATCTTTTCCTTTCCCCTTTCCCTTCTTTCTTTGACTTACTCGTGCGTTAGGTTCTTCGGGAACGTAACGTGGTCAACCCCCTCCCCACACTTGTCGGTCTGGGACGAGGATTGGATTTCCCCGAGTCGAGTTAAACTTACCAGGGAGGAAGTGGAGGAAAAGAGAAGAGATAAAAAAAATTTTTACTGAGAACAAAAAAGAGGTTTCTACAGCTGCTAAACTTCGAATCCGATGAGTTCTCCCGAGGCCAAAGGCCATGCCGGCCACAACTCGGCGGTCCAAGAAGGCCTTAACCCTAACTCTGATCCTACTCTCAACTTTTTGAACGAGGATCGCCACGATCATTCACAGGTCGTGACAGTTTCCGCCGACGACACGGAAAAGGGTTTAGAGAAGCCTCGGAGCTACGCTGCCGGCGAGAAGCCGGTCACCGATGAGGACAGCGCGAATATAGGCCAAATAGCTGGCGAGGAGAATCTAGGGCAAAAGAGCTTCATCCGTTATTGGTACGGACGGCTTCGCGCCTACGTCCACCTCTTTATCTGGCTCGTCTTCACGGCGTAAGTCTGCTGCGGCCCCTGGTGAACCGTCGCAGTCGCGCATCGCAAAGTCGCGGAGCTGACAATAGCTTTGTTTCAGATGGTGGATCTACGGACTCGTTCGTTTCCGGAACGAGAAGAACTGGCTGATCCCGTTCTTGCTGTACCTGGCGATCACGCTTCGCATCATATTCCTCTGGATCCCGGTTAAGTATGTCATGAGACCAGTCAAACTCGTCTGGCGTCATACCGCCTTCAGATGCTACGAGATGATCCCGAAGAAGCTCCATCGTCCACTTGCAGCTCTCGTCACCGTTGCAGTTTTCTTGGTCGGTTCCATGGTACCGGAAGAGACTGGTGACAACACGCGCGCTCGTCGCGCGCAGTCCCTGTTCGGCCTCGTTGTGATGATCGCCGTCTTGACTGTCACTTCGAAGGACTGGAGGAAGATTCCTTGGCACACCGTCATCGGTAAGCGGCCTTCGAATTTTCCATATCATTTGGCGATCCACTGACAGTCCTGAAGGTGGAATGCTCACTCAATTCGTTGTCGCCGTCTTTGTCTTGCGGACCCAAGCTGGTTACGACATCTTCAACTTCATTTCCACCCTAGCCCGAACCCTGCTGGGTTTCGCCGATAACGGTGTCGAATTCCTCACGAATGAATCAGTGCCTAAATTGAAGTGGTTCTTGACTGGCGTCGTACCGCCGATCATCTTCTTCGTCGCTCTCGTATCTCTCCTGTATCACGTCGGCCTTATCCAGTGGTTTATCGGCAAATTCGCCGTCTTCTTCTTTTGGACTCTTCGCGTTTCGGGTGCCGAGGCCGTAGTCGCCGCCGCGACCCCTTTCATCGGACAGGGTGAATCTGCCATGCTGATACGCCCTTTCGTCCCGCACATGACCATGGCCGAGATTCATCAGATTATGACGTGTGGTTTTGCTACTATCGCCGGTTCCGTTCTTGTGGTCTATATTGGACTCGGTCTGAGCCCTCAGGCGCTTGTTTCGTCCTGCATCATGTCAATTCCGGCATCTCTAGCTGTCTCCAAGATGCGCTACCCAGAGACTGAAGAGACTCTGACATCAGGCCGCGTCGTTATCCCAGAGAGCGATGAGCACAAGGCTGCCAATGCCCTGAACGCCTTTGCGAACGGTGCCTGGCTCGGTTTGAAGATTGCCGGCATGATTATAGCTACGCTCCTTTGCATCATCGCCTTTGTCCACCTGATCGATGGGCTACTTACCTGGTGGGGTGGTTATTGGGGCATATCTGACCCTCCCCTGACCCTCGACTTCATTCTCGGCTACCTCTTTTATCCTTTAGCTTGGCTCCTTGGTGTTCCCAATCAAGACCTCTTACCTGTGGGGGAGCTTATTGGACAAAAGATCATAATCAACGAATACGCTGCATTCGATGCCCTTAAGTCCAAGGATCGCTACAGGAACATGAGCCAGCGTGCCAAGCTTATTGCTACATATGCCTGCTGTGTAAGTCAAGTCCTGCATTCCACAGCCTCGCCGTCCTTAGATGATGATTTTAACAGTAGCTTAGGGTTTTGGCAACATCGGTTCCCTCGGCACCCAAATAGGTGTCTTGTCGCAGCTTGCCCCTGAACGTGCTGGAGACGTATCTAGGATTGCCATTTCGGCGCTTATCTCTGGTGTCATTTCAACTCTCACCTCCGCAAGTGTTGCTGGCATGTTGTATACCGACACAATAGGGCAAGCCCTTACCTCGTAATCATTAGTTATCGTAATCTAGGTACCAAGTTAAATGTATATCACTGCGTTGATGATACACGATCATTCTTTGGAAAAAAAAAATTAGCATCCAGTAAGCCTGTGAAGTATTCGGCAATGATTATACACCTAATGACCTTATTGCGCTCTTCAAGCGGCCCTAACTCCAACGTGTTTTTGGCTCGCCTTCTCGTCTCAGCACTTAGCAGCAAGGAAGGTAGGTAAGAAAGCGCGAGTACATTCTCTAAGAGTAAAACAGCCATCAGCACGCTCTTTTCCGAAGGCTTAGCGGTTATGGAGCCGCCACCCTGGGTGCATCTTAGCAATATGGTGCTTAGAGACCTGCGCTAGGTCGGGCTCATATTCAAGAGCCTTTGGGCGCGCCCTGTCTAGTACCTACCTGTCTCATATAAAGCTCGATAGTATCAAGCACTGAGTCAAGTAGTACGCTCCAGTTATTATCACCGGACAACGAGACAACTACATCTTAGAGCAGGTATACTTCTGTTTGGTACAATTAAGCTTAACACGATGATTATAACGTTTAGGCTCGAAAGCTTGGTAGTGTCTCCCCATTTCATTCACAGGAAAGACTTCAAGTGTTGTTGGTACTAACTTTTCCTAGATATCTATTATTGCCCATTCCGTCAACAAATTTCAAATGACAACAATAAATATCCTACATGAAGGTAGTAGGTATTGCGCAAATCTCTAATACTCATACCTGTCAAGAATAGCAACTTGTTAGATATTATGAATTATAGTTACGAGGCGTAATTGACATTCGGAAACAACCACGCCCACTAATAAAAATCTATACCTAACCCATCTAATTTATATCCGGTTGATAGGTAACGGTACCTAGTAATGTAATCCTATCTTTGGTGGTTGTCTAATATTATACGAACTCGAAACTGAAAAGGGCAGGAGGGGGGTGTAGATAAACTTATAACACCTGATTGGTTGGCTCTTATATCTTGTTAGATCGTTGGTTGTGGGCTTGTTGATTTCACCCAAGTCCACTCCCGATGATAAACATCAAACCCATCCCGATTTAGACGGGTACAGACCCAACCGTGCGTCCATAATGTACCTAGGTGTAAGTAACAGATATCATGTTACACTGCGTAGCCCCTCAAGCAAGGTACCGATCCAACCAGGCGTGGCCCAAGCGGAAAAGATAGAATGGAAGATAAGGCTATAGGTACTACGTAGAAGTCTCCAAGATTAAAGACATAAATATAAAAAGACACGGGACGCGTTAAATAATCCCCATGCCTTCCTTGTTCATACTGTTTCGGTCTCGGCACGGGTCTAGCCAGGTATTTTGAGCCATGGCAGTCGTGGAAGATCTTGTCATGCCGGAGAAAGGCGTCAAAGACAAGACGACCAGCGATGAGTTACCTCCTGATCACGATGTAGAAGTCGCAAACGGACATCTAGCAGATCTAGAAGTCGATATAGGCAGAATACTTGCCAAAGCCGAAGAAGAGGGCGATTGGGATGCAGACACAAGCCCGTTCCCCGCCGTTCGGGCCGTGGTGCCTGAGACGGATGATCCCAATATGCCCGTAAACACGTTCAGAGCATGGTTCCTCGGTATTGTAAGTGGCCATGAACCAGAGGTCTTGATCGCCTCTCCCTCCTTCGCCGTCCATGCTTAGATCTACCTAACCTAATATAACCTCTTTTTTATCTCCTCGTTAACAATGTGTACCTATGTAGCTTTTCGTGTTCCTAGGAGCGGGCGTAAACCAGTTCTTTTCGTTACGTTATCCGGGTGTTCACATCGTATCTCTCGTAGCAGAGCTGCTCGCTTTCCCTCTCGGAGTTACGCTCGCCAGAATCCTACCTATCAGTCGATTCAATCCCGATCACCATTTCAACATCAAGGAGCACGCGATGGTGACCATCATGAGCAATGTCTCCTTTGGCTTTGGTTCCGCCGACGCCACGAACCTGATCCAGGCCTCCAAGTTTTATGGCTTCGATATGCCGGCTGGATTCTCCATCCTGGCTGTTATCTGCTGTCAGCTATGCGGATACGGTATTGCCGGCCTCTGTCGGTCGCTAATCGTCCAGCCCGCCACCATGATCTGGCCAGGCGTCCTCGGAAACGTAGCGCTGCTGAGCTCGATTCATTCTCGCGCCAACGCGGTAGCCGATGGATGGAAGATAACTCGCATCAAGTTCTTTCTGGTCGTGGGGTTTGCCGCCTTCGTATGGTACTGGTTTCCCGGTTTGATATTCACCGGTTTGAGTTACTTCACGTGGATATGCTGGATTGCGCCAAATAACCTGGCAGTAAACCAGATCTTCGGCATGGTAACGGGCCTGGGACTGTTCCCGTTGACCTTTGACTGGTCCATGGTCGTATACAATACCAATCCGTTACTCAGTCCGCACTGGGCTGCTGCTAATGTCTTCGTTGGATTTGTCGTCTTCTTTTGGATCGTCACGCCCGCCATATATTACACCAATACGTGGTTTACGGCCTACCTACCCCTTTGCACCGCGGACGTGTACGACCGTTTTGGAGAGCTTTACGATACCGCCAAGGTCATCACTAATAATCTTTTCGACCAAGAGAAGTACGCGGCGTACTCGCCCCCTTATTTGCCGGCGACCTTCGCATTCGTTTATGGTCTGTCTTTTGCGTCAATCACCAGGTAAGCTTCAAATCCTACTTTGTCACTAACTTAGCAACATGCTTTCTAACAAGAGGTCATAGCGTCTTGTCGCACGTCTACTGTTTCCACGGGGAAGAGATCATGCATGCATTACGCGGATCGCTCAAGCTCGACATTCACGCCCGGCTTATGAAGGCTTATAAGAACGCTCCCTGGTACTGGTGGTCTACTATAGTACTCATTGTATTCGGGATGAGCGTCGCCATGACCGAGGTATATCACACAGGGCTACCTGTGTATGGGATCGTACTTGCGATTGTGATTGGCGGCATCTACATGGTTCCCTGTGGCATAATTCAGGGGCTGGCGAACGTGAACGCCAACCAACTTAACGTCCTTTCCGAGTTTATTGGCGGGTATATGTTCCAAGGCAAGCCTATCGCAAACATCCTATTCAAGATTCTATCGCAAGATGTGGTAGGCCAAGGATTATATTTTGCTGCTGACATGAAGATGGGTCATTACCTGAAAATTCCGCCGCGCACCCTGTTCTGGGCTCAGGGTCTGGCTACTGTGCTTGGGGCTTTGACGCAGGTGGGAGTTACACTGGTAAGTAGTTTTCGACTAAAATCATCACTGCGCTCTATAAAAATCCCGTCTCGTTTAGAAGTCTCGCTGATTCTTTATGACATAGTGGATGCTCGGAAACGTGCCCGGTATCTGCTCAGAGGACCAACCCAACGGTTTCAGCTGCCCGCAAGGCCGTACCGTTTACAGCAGTTCCGTGATATGGGGTTTGGTCGGTCCCGCGCGTCTATATTCGGTTGGTAAGATCTACAGCGGCCTGTTGCACTTCTTCTGGATCGGATTGATCCTACCACCAATTACCTATTACATCTGGAAGAAGACCGGAAACGAGTTCGTCCGCAAGATCAACTGGCCGCTCATATTCGTCGGCACGTACAATGTTCCGCCGGCGACAGGTATCAACTACAGTAGTTGGTATATCGTCAACCTGATCTTCAACAAGATAATCTATCAGAGATTCTATGCCTGGTGGGCAAAATACAACTATGTGCTTGCAGCGGCACTGGATACGTGCGTGAAATCAGTGGTTTTCTATTTACCCCCTTTTCTCCTTGGATCATAACTCGGTGTTTCCTCGTCGAGGCAACTACGTTACTACGTCCAAGTTCCTTTTTTTATGATGTTTTAATGAAGACCCCAATTACTGACCTATCTATAGTGGCCTCGCGATTAGTGGCATCGTCATCTTCTTCGCCGTTACATACGGACCTAACGTACAATTTCCTGACTGGTGGGGTAACACAGTGTAAGTATCTGTTGTAAGCCTGTTAATTATCTTGCAACGATCTCACTGACATCTCATCTAGATGGCAGAATACTGCCGATGGGCAGGGTCTACCGTGGTTGCAAATGCCAGGCGTGGGATACTTTGGCCTAGCGAATGGAACTTGGTCGTGATAGACGGATGCCGCAAGCAATCTTACGAATAGCATGATATCTATTAAGCCGGATATCCAGCCTCATAATTGAGATTCCCCGTGCTCCAGTGATCAAGTGAAAGCTATGTCTAAAGACTGCATATAAAGTATAGTAAACTCCTACAAGATAATCTTACCTTATCTTTCCACGGTCTCGACCGGCTCTACTAAAAGCTCTTCACTATATCATATATCACAACTACCCTTTTTAACCTAAAGACTTTTCTAACTTGGGAGAAGGCTGTAAGTGATTCTTATAATTGCCATAGCTCTGTTTCATCTATTATGGTTAAGCATAGCAATATTCTATATTATTATGTCCGGTATTGCACGACGTATACATATTACTCAGTGAACTGTAGCTTATCTTAATCCACTAAGTTCCTAAACTAACCAATTTCCGAGAAAATAGCTACAAGAGACAGTACTACTACTACATAGAGATTATCACTGAGACCTGCGACCTAGGTACCTAAGTCACCCATCTTCTAATTCAGATCACTTCGACCATTGACTCTATACACAATCGCTTGTATTCGGCGTCACTTTTCGCACCCAAGGTATAAACCGAGAAACCATCCTTTAGACATGATATTACGTACTAAGCGTAGGTACCTAGGTATAATGCGCCAGACGCCGTGACTGTCAATTTTCGTACCCCTGAAAAAGACGTACGAATGATTAGTTTTCGTCCGCAATCTCTTCCCTCTCATCTTCCCATTCGTCATCATCCATCTGCTCCCTGAGTGCTTCTTCGGCGTCTCCCGCCAATCCTTCGCTATCTAGCTCATCCTCCTCCATCATCTCGTCGAATAGATCACTGTTATAACCATTCATCTTAACGTCGTCGTCGTCCTCTTCTTCTTCCTCATCCCCATCTGCTCCATCCTTTTTGTTCTTGCTGCCGTTTGCTTCGCGCTCCTTCTTTTTCTTCTCCACATTGGCCTTTTGCTGCTTTCTCCTTGCTTCCTTCTCTGCTCTGCGCTTCTCCCATCGCTGTTCGAGATCCTGTATCTCCTGTCTTGACTTGTGGATGTGCTCATGCCACATCGTCTTTCCAGAGCACAGACCCTCTTCGACCTTGGTCATGCGCAATTTCATACGAGGCCCGAGTTCGACAAGGGTGACGCGCCTCCGCTCTACCCTTTCGTCGCTTTCTGTAGGGTTATCTCCACTCTCTAACTTGGCTGCACGGGCCTTGCTAGAAAGCACTCTGCGCGGCGCATCCTCTAAAACTTCAACCTCAGCATCCGTGTCCATTTCACTTCCGCTGGTGCCGTCCGTCATGTAACCCTCGCCATTTTCACCTCCTATCATGTATTCGGAGATATCCTCCAGCTTCCCTAAATTCGGGACGCCACCTTTCCGACTCTTGGAGCTAAGGAGCTTCTCGGCGGCATCAAGCCTACGGAGCTGTTTGGACACTCCAGCGGGCTTGGTAGATATGGCGTAATGTCGGAAGTTAAGCACAAAAGACCCATCATCGTTGTCCGTAGCAGGTTCCCTATTTAAGAGCAGGACTCTTTTTATCGACTTCAAAGGTGTAGTCTGTGGGTTTATGCGAGGAAAAAGCGACTGAAATACGGTAGTAGTAAGCGTCTCGAGGTGCTTAGGGACTTTAGAGTTGGCATCTGCGCCTGGCGTGGAGATGTTGTTCATGATTAACTGAATAAGGATCTCAAGTTAGTAAGGTATATAAAGGCAAAGCTAGAAAAAGTAGCGATATAAGACGTACTAATGGGGGTGTGATATACTCCTTGCCTCCGCCTCTCGGGTGTCTTTGCGCCTTGCGTACATCTTTGCAGAGAGAGTATTTCTCGACACGGAAATGTAAGGTAGGGCCACGAGGGGTTGTCGCTATACGCAGATTCGTATTTCCAGACTCGGATCTCGAGAATAAGAGTAGGTGAGTGACGCCGAGCGGACCAGTCATAGTTACATAGTCTCTTAAATGGTTTGCGCGACGCTCTTTCAAACGGGTAGCCGTGCCAGGCTCCATAACCTGGCGCACATCTCTTGCTAATTGACTGACGCTGGAACCAACCTCACCGGCACCGATCCGAATGACCATACTCTTGGGATCTTCAATAGCGGAGCGACCTGTTAGAGGGGCCTTGTGTTTAGGATTGCTGGCGCCGACATGAGTGCGCTTTTTCGTCCGACTCTTAGCCATTGCTTATGTGTTTGCGATTGTCGACGAGGTATTTTCTCTTATTTCCAGTATGCACAGATAATATAATGCACGGTTTAAATATCAATTGGCTTTGGAGTGGGACGAATGTAAGCTTAATCGCATAACAACTAGGTAGAAAAAGTAGAAGGACTAGAGAAGCTGCTGTATATTTTTTTTCTTCATTGAACGGCAGAAAAAAAATAGCCCCACACTATTGAAGTATCATGTACAAACAGATGTACTATATATCGCTAAAGTTGCTAGGTGCTTAGGTAGCTAATCGCAGTACTCTATACTCTGTGGGGCTTTTCGCAGATAAGATAATGCACTACAAACAGAAAGCGGTCAACTTTTTTGCAGAGGTGGGATGCGCATCCATCGAATCTTGTCAACGGAATTATTAACTTCCAATTTGCCCGATCGCGAACTTTATTCAAGACTGCAGGATAACCTTTTTTCTTTCTTGTTGGACTAACAAATTAACATAAAATCTCCCATTATTTCGCCAACTCGATCCTCTCTCGAACACCTTATTGCTTGCGCAAACACGCACATACAGTACAAACTTCCTCCAACATGTCTTCCGCAAAAAGGCGAAAGACATCACCCGCAGCTGAAGTCCAAGATGAATCCCTTGATTCCGAGACCGTAGAGGGCTCTGTTGTCGACTCTGCCCCTAAAACGTTTAAAGATTTGGTGTGTGCGCACACGCATCCAGGCTTTCGGGTCTTAAAAATGTCAAAACAGTTCTATAACTAACATGATGGTCTCTTGTAGGGAATCGTCGATACTCTAGTCGAAGCGTGCCACTCACTTGGCTACAAACACCCAACCCCGATTCAGGCGCAATCCATCCCTCTCGCTTTACAAGATAGGGATCTTATAGGACTGGCTGAGACTGGTAGCGGAAAGACGGCCGCTTTCGTTCTACCTATCCTCCAAGCTCTCCTAGAAAAGCCATCTCCTTTCTTCGGTCTTATATTAGCTCCTACTCGCGAACTTGCGGCACAGATCGGTCAATCGGTAGACGCTCTTGGTGCCTCCATATCGGTAAGATGCGCCGTTATCGTCGGTGGCTTAGATATGGTTCCCCAGGCCATCGCCTTGTCCAAAAAGCCTCACATCGTTGTGGCCACGCCAGGACGACTATTAGATCATCTTGAAAAGACGAAGGGGTTTAAACTATCAAATACGAAGTACTTAGTTATCGACGAGGCCGATCGACTTTTGGACATGGACTTCGGTCCCATACTGGACAAGTTACTCAAGTTTCTCCCAAGAGAGAGGCGCACGTTCCTCTTCAGCGCTACCATGTCGTCAAAGGTCGAAAGTTTACAGAGGGCCAGTCTACGAGACCCGCTACGCGTCAGCATTAGCAGCAACAAATACCAGACCGTCTCAACTCTACAGCAGTACTACCTGTTCATCCCACATATGCATAAGGATACATACTTGATTTTCCTTGTGGCGAGTGAGTTTACCGGACGGTCAACCATAATATTCACAAGAACCGTCTACGAAACCCAGAGGGTTGCCATCTTCCTTCGATACTTGGGTTTCGGAGCAATACCCCTTCACGGTAAGTGTCATCTTCCGGCAGCGCAGATTCCGAGATGTTACTGTCGATCGTCATTTTGGGCTTGTTGCTGACTACATCCTTGACAGGTCAACTATCGCAGTCT
Source organism: Daldinia caldariorum (assembly GCF_022478825.1). Lineage (NCBI taxonomy): Eukaryota > Fungi > Ascomycota > Sordariomycetes > Xylariales > Hypoxylaceae > Daldinia > Daldinia caldariorum. The sequence continues at coordinate 1,225,000 of NW_025953045.1, read as the reverse complement.
GCACGATTGGGTGCCCTGAATAAATTCAAGTCCGGATCGCGGGATATCCTAGTCGCGACCGACGTTGCTGCACGAGGTTTAGATATACCTAAGGTTGATGTTGTAATCAACTATGACTTACCTCAAGATAGTAAGCTAACCCCTCTACCGCTCCCCTGATTTTCTCATTCGCAAAAGACCTATGTTACTAGGCTGTCTCGTCAGACCTGCGCTGTAATACCTTCTAGTTTGGCTACAAGTTCATAGCTAATACAGCATCGCAGGTAAGACATATATTCACCGAGTCGGAAGAACTGCCCGTGCAGGTAATGCTGGACAGGCCTTGAGTTTAGTCACGCAGTACGATCTTGAAATTTATCAGCGTATTGAGGCGGCTCTAGGTAAGAAATTAGGAGAGTACGAGACTAGTAAGGAGGAAGTAATGGTGTTCAAGCGCCGAGTCGAGGAGGCTCAGCGCCACTCGCGTAATGAGATGAAGACTCTGATGGACGACCGGGGCAATAAGGGTTCAGTCCTGAAAGGCCGTCATATGGGTAAAGGAGGAAAGAGACGACATGATGCCATGGATGCCGAGGAAGGGTAAGCGGCGATATACTATTAGATGAATGATCATAACTTAAAAACCTAAAGGGTTGGTGAGACATCCAGCCAGATTACTGTAGATACCCAACAATTGAAAAGCCGTTACCATGTAGTTTCAGTCAGTAACGATAACATCTCTATTGAACCTGCGTTGGTCGGAGGTAACTATTCAAATCAGCGCGTAAATCATACTAAGCGTAAATCATACTAGGTAAATGTTGTTCTCTATTGCTAATTCTCCAGGAGTGCCAGAAACTAGATACTCTTTAACCTCCATTGCGTTAAGTACTACATATGCACAGATTCATATTTACCTACTATCCCTACTGTCTCTAAAGCTTATCAAGGAGCTAGGGAATGAGACAAAGGACGCACTAACCCACAAATGGCGTTTGCTGTAGAAGTATTTTCCATCTGATCTACATTCAAGTCCCCATGGTCTCATACCTAGTGTACGCAGGAAGGGTATACATACTAGGTAGGTAGGTAGGTAAGTATTTACTTGCATACCTCTACTGTACCTAACCTAATACAAGACAAGGGCGTTCATTCATCGTCATCCAAGCTCTGTCTCACGCTTAAAATCCCAACCGTACGGACCTTTATAGGTATGAAACAAGTGGAAGAGGGGAACGGAATGTGTGCCATTAAAAACATCAAGCCGGGCCGACTGCATTAGGTAGCTGCGTAAAACGGGATATATGTCATTGCTTACCTTACTTAGGTACCTAGGTAAGGTAGGTAGATTAGGTACGCAAACGTGAGGGGAGTTGGAAATAGGATGGGGATCGCCTGGTAACGAAACCCTTTTTGGACGTGTATACCTATTCGGCGACAGGCACTTCCCTTGCTTTCCCGACAAAGGGCATGGCTAGCAGTAGGTTCTCGATTGAGCTAGGTAATGCTGACTTGCTCATTTGCGAACACGTCCTTTTCTCCTCACCCGTTGCCCCCTCTTGTTGTGATATGTTTCTGAGTGGTGGTGGTGGTGGTGCAGAAGGTGTATATCCACCGAATTACCGTGTAGTTGAGAGACATGCCGTAGAACCGAGTTAATGTCCAACCCGACCAAGAGGTATGTATGTATTTCTAGCTAGATGTCAATTGGGCGATATTGATAGAAGTAAGTAGACCGAGGTTTATATCAGATTTGTGTGTGACGCTTCTCAATGTTGGCTTTGATTAAACACCCAAAAGTTAAGTAGACTACGAAGGTTGTTAAACTTGACTTATGCGAATTACGTCAAATACTAGGTTGTTCGGTGAATTTCCTTGTTTTGTAAACATAGTTCGCTTATGTTGCTCCAAGCCGTAATGTGCTTTCTAAGATGAATGAGCTGAGGAAAGTCAAGTGGGAAACTATACACATTTAGAAAGCTAGTGCTGTTCAATACAATGATTTACTATAGGTCCTCCCTCAGAGGAGGTCAGACATTAGGTAAACGCGAGTCTGCGATATCTGCCAGCCCAACCTCACATACATATATCAACTAAGCATCACCTGCATAGTATCCTTCAAATCTCGTAGGTGATACGTTAATATCTCTCCGCGAACGAACTCTGCGAGTGGGCCTCTAGCCCTACGACTGCTTAGTCGAGCCTATTTCTTCTCGTTAGGCCGCATTCACTGGCCGACCATCTACGGCTCCGACCAACCGGAGGCGGATGGACACCTGTCAACCGGCCCTAGTTCAAGTAAAACGTGGGGTTCTCTTGTGGGGTACGAGATTGGGTTCTTTAGAATAGGTACCTTAGGTAGGTCTGTATTGGAATATATAGAGCATCGCAACTCCATTCAAGAGATTCTCGTGTCTACCACCCGCGCACACTTTACATATGCGATAATTACCTACTAGGTATATTACGTATCAACGAGACATGGCCTACTTACTAAGGTGCTCTATAAAACCTGTCATCAGCATAAAAGGTTACGAAATGATGATGACTGAGTCAATGTCTACCTATTCTAAGCATGGGCACCGCACGTCGTTCGATTAAATGGTGGGCGCGATTCAAATGAAATCTTATCCCGAATTAATGAGAGCAAAAATCTTGATGTCTTTCCATTAAATGTGCTGTTAAATTGGCACATGAACCCTTCTATGCCACTAATGAAATAAGCAGTGATGAAATAGAAAAAGCAAGACCCCTTATTGCGGGAATTGGTAGGCGGAAGATCATGGGCGAAAGAAGTTATGACTGAGAGAAACACACCGGCCGAACTCCTTGTAGCTACCGGGCTTCAAGTTGCGTACTGCGGTATGAATGGGGAGGTATGAGATAACTCAGTCATCAGCCTCGTCGCCGTTAGCAGCAACTTGTTTCGCTGCATGAGTCTTGCCGTTAGTAGGCAGATCGACGTCGATACCCAATTTCTTAGGTTCGTCGACACCATTCTCCTGGTCCTCTCCACCGTCCTCTTCGTCATCATAGCCCTCTTCCTCTTCCTCTTCTTCCTCAAAGTTCTCCTCTTCAACATCAAACTCCTCTTCGTCGCCCTCCTCGTCGCCATAATTCTTGGCGACGGGAACGGGCTCGACGGGAGCCCCGGCTGTCTTCAGCTTCTTCTTTGGAGGGGCTTCAGGTTGAGTAGGAACAGCTTTTGAACCCGTTAGCCAAGATGGAAAGGTCCCGTCACTCATCAAGGGGCTATAGAGAGGATCTACTTACGCTTTACACCATTTTCTTTGTCTATCTCTTCCTCGTCCAGTTCCGGTTCGACTACTTCATCATACTCTTCGTCATCATCCTCAACATCATCGGCGTCGTCATCTTCATCCCCTTCGGATATACTATTGGATAGAAAGGTTAACATATGCTCCATAAAGTTGATGCATCTTCCTTGAGCTCAACAATTGGACTGATTGAATGATACGCCATCAAAGGTGTGATGTCTGCGATAATGCGCCAGTACACGCGATGATGCCAACAGTTAATGCGACGCTGGCGCATCTTTTGCGACAAGAGGCCCTCTCTGGCGGATTTCTCGAGTATTGCGCAGCCATGAACGCAACGCCTGGTGAAACATGGGAATGGATAACTTACTACTCCTCTTCCTCTTCGCTTTCGTCGCTAGGTAGAGCAACGAGCTCTTCTTCCTCTTCCTCCTGCTTTCTCTTCCGTGAAGTCATGTTTGGAGGATGAAAATGAGCTGGGGGGGCGGTTTTTCGATGGAAAATTAAGAACTGGACTGGCGAATTGATAGGCAGGAGAAATTTATGGATGGACTAAGTATGAGAAAAGATGGAAAAGGAGGAGAGGAAAGGAGGGAAGAAAAGTAGAGAAGGGGGAGAGGAAGCTGGGGGTGGTAGGGAGAGAGAAACGTTGGCCGCTGTGCTTGGGGAAGAAAGGCTGCTTGGGAAGGGGGGCAGCAGAGCGCGAAGCGTGAGAGGGAGGGGACTGGTAAGCTTGGAGCTGGGGGAGCTTTGGGGGGAATGGGTGAGGGAGGAGGGGGGGTCGGACGGGGGAGCTCTGGGAGCTTCTGCTGCTGCTTGCTACCGTATGTCCATTCTTGTTCCTCTCCCCCCTAGTTGCAGGATTGGGTGTCCGTCAATATGGACTAGCAATACACATCCAGGAAGCCACCAAAGTCAGTTAAGGACATCAGCAAAGTAGCAAGTAGTGAAGCTGTTACTATGTAAGTAGGTGTGGGACTCGGATCATATCCTGGTCAAGGCTCGATCGGGGCCGGGAAGCTCAAAAAAAGAATCCATTTTTGCTGTTGTTTTAGTCGATTTGACCGATTGATGACGATTCCGCGAGGAGAACCTCCAACCTAAGACAGCCCAGCCACATTCCTCCTTCTTTTCCGCTTGTCTTCCCCTCATTTCATAAGCCACTTGGTTTAACCGTGAAGCTCGGGATGCACAGCCTTGCTGCGTGTATAAAATATGTCCGTGCTCTCACTTGGAAGTTGCCTGCGACCAACTTTCGTGACGTTTAAGGTTTATTTTCTGCCTTCGCATATATCCACGATGCCCACGAGAGGGAATAGATATGACCTGGTAGTATCCATGTCCATAGCAACTCGTTCTCCAGCAAATGGCGGTAACATACCTACCTATTTACCTTAGTTAGATGGACCATCGATGCGATATATAAGCCGGTATATAAGCGGAACTTATTGTCCTGGGTATAATGGCGCGGTGTATTATAGAGAACCTGATTAGAATTTCAAGGTCGCAACGGGCATGCTCCTCCAAGCGGAGATCGGACTGACTGTCCCGCCGCACTTCCAAGAGGAGACGGCAAGGAATTGTGATATTGATTGGCGTGGCATCGAGATGTGGCCTAGAGCAAAAGAAGCCGAGGAACCAAGGAAACGCGTAAAACACGCGTCGTACATCCCATCTTGAGCCATATTGTTGCTATCACCTGCCATGAGAGATAGAATGGAGGCGTTGCAATGAACGCATGGAAGCAAGCAAAGTCACATATGTTAAATTAATAGGTTGTGATTGTTACTAGGCGCCATGTGAAGATGTTGAGTGACATGGATTGAAGGTATGTACAGTAGGTTAGCTATTGTTGAGATCGTTGATAAAAACAACCCTTTTTTTGTGTGATTTCACAGATGAATAATAGGAAGATTTGTTCCTATTGTTAGTGATGCAGGTGGTGAGATGAAGATCTGTCATTTGTTACTCTAAGGTTTTAAAATGCGGGTTCTGCCAGTTTGGCCGAAATACGCAAGCTAAGTTCGGTCGGGGCTAGCAGGTCTTCACCGGCTTCCGTGTCAAACGGAAATTCCAACGCTCAAGGTTCAAGGTACCTCATATACGATGTCCACGGACTCAACTCGCCTAGTGCCCTACACTACCTGGTACGGTAGGTACCTGAAATAGAGGCCCCTACATGTATCTACCTGAGGTAAGGTACCTATTATCCTTGCAGAACCCATGCACAATGGACAATAGGTACCTTAGGGCCTAGGCACGTACCTACCTGGTACAATACCCAGCCTAAATAAAGTGGACAACAGCTGCCGGCTGCTCAGCAAAAACTACTACCAGCGCTAGGATTGCAGATGCTCAGCTGTGCCCCTGACCCATAGCCTCGGAAATCCCTAAACCAGGTTGTTGTTCAGTGCAAATTTTTGTAGTTGCTAAACCTTGATATAGCTATTTCGCCTTGAGATTTCGAAATGAGGAAAGTCCGAAACAACCTGCCATAAATCTAGACTGCGATAAATCCCATAATCTTTTTTAGCAGCGTGTCTTGTCATAGCGTTAATATCTACCTAAGTACCTACCTGTAATTTGTACCGAAATTTTCATTATTTTGGTTATTTACCAGGTGTAAATGGTGCCTAACTTCCAAAAGGTATGCATGTGCTCATTCTTATAGATAAAATATGTGAAAGAGATGCATATAAATTTACATCAGCGTAAGGGACTAACATCGTCTTATAATACATTTATGAGAAACACTCTTTAAAGTGATTAATAAACTCTCAACCAAAAAAAAGCAATTTACTTTTACGGCTGACTCGGATCGCTAACGAACTCGAAAACGATTGTTGGCTTTGGTTTTTCCCGTTTTGTTATAGGTAGTCCCGAGGTCTTCGAGCTTAGGCTTTTTTTGGCTATGTCCTATGCCCACAGTGGACAGCGGACATGTATCGCTACGTGTACTTTAGGTAATTGTAGGTAAGGTACCTAATGTATCAGGCATGTTTATAAGAGACAAATTTGGGAAATTACGATGTCTCCCAGTCAAGGGAATACAAGGGAATATGATGTCAGCCTAATCAGCTCTCTCAAATGTTCTGCTTCGTTACCCTTTTTGTTGTTTCCAGGACTAAGCTAGCCAATAAGAGAAGCCGGTTCAATACCCGCTGAACAACCTTGTTCCTTGAACGGGTCGCAATCCGTTCCGCGGCCGCTAAGACTAATTTCAATTACTGCGCCTGCCACCTGGGCGGTACCCACGGCATAAGCGGAGGATTCGACAGAAGAAGAATTTAGACATTTTCGATTCCACTGAATCGAACGAAACTTTATTCTTTTTGAAAATTTCCTCAATGAATCTCGAGTGTGATTCATAGCCTTGATTCATAGCCGTGTTTATCGGGATCTGTTGGTAGTTCTCGAGGCGACTCGATTTGACGGTTAGGAGCTTACCTACCTAGGTACCTGATTGGTAACGTTGTCTTACTGAAGGGGTCACCTAAACGAAACTTTATATTTCTAGGTGCATTTTGGAAGGCAACAGCTATACCAGCAGGAGTGACAATCGATACCTACCATCTTTGGACCTAACTGGAGCTTTCCCAATTCACTATCCACTGCCGAAAAAAAAGTCATTGTACCTTGGGTCATCCCACAGAAGCTAGGTACCACTCCCCTGTACAGGTACCTACTTTCAGCACCCACTCCAGTCATTCCTTATTAGTGTACCTTGTACCTGCATTACCTTAGGCGAAGAAAACAGCTGAAGGTACCTAACCGTACAATTCCTAACTCACCTACCTAACTCACCTTGAAGTACCTCTATCGTCGAATCTTCAGATTACCTTTATTAGTGTGTCTCTTCCCATTTAATTATATTTGGAGAAATAAGACACCAAACAAACATATACAATTTCCATAGTCGATCATTGTCGTCTCAATCGTAGGGACAATTGACGATTCTGGATGGAAAAGACGTTATTTGGGTTACCCTCCCGGCTCAGCCAAACGTTTTGTCTCGTTACATCGACCTTCGACCTTCGACCTGACCTTCAACTGACAACTGACCTCGAGTCTACGGTTAACCTATAATCCGCAACCACCGCACGGAACGACGCATACAACAGAGAAAAGGAGAGAGAGAGGGAGGTAGAGAAAGTCAAACCGTCTCATCCATTTGTACCACGCCGATAAAGCAAGCAATCATCACTGGTATGGACCGGGTTTGAATCCCATCAATCACTTTCTGTTGCGTTCCCTTCTCCCGTAGACGACGGGAGATCCTTAAGAAGCATTCGTTCAACCTCTACCGAATTTTTTCATTCGTTCAACTCATCTTCGTTGCTATTGTCTCGAATCTCAGTCACGGGGGTAACCAGGGGTTGTGCCCGTGCGTGCATAACCTAATTCTCCAATTCTAGGTCTCGTTCGGCTGGACCTAGTTCGGGTTTTATGTCGTTCTTTTGACGCTTCCGCAGCCGCAAGGTACATACCTAAACTGTAGGTTGGAGTTAAGATCATCATCTTTTATGCCTACCTAAAGTACCTAGGAAAAGTCCACTTTAAGGCTGCGTTGTATCAACCTGCTTGGTTACCCGGCTGTGGGATCCCATAGGTAAAAGTGGGAATTGCATTAAGGGAAAGCTGCTTGCATTCTAGGTTGCTTTGGCCCCCAAAGGCCAATGGCACGAACATTTAGGACTATGGCCGATAACTCGCTACAAGATGGACCTACAGCAATTACATCTGATGTCCAACAACGATATAGAAGACCTGGAGGGTACAGAGCGGTGACGCAACCTAGCCCTAGATCAGATTTGAGATCAGACGTATTATCAGCTAGGGTAGGTGTTAGACCTGAGCGCGGCATGAAATTCAAAGAGTTTGGCCCGCACGCTTCGAGAGCCCAGGACTCGAAACACACCCCGGTTAGGCCAATTTTCCCTAACGCCGGTAGTAACTTCAGTCATCATTACAGCGACGGAGAGAGGGATGGCTATGAAGCTGACGAAGACAATGACTACGAAGAATCAACCACCACCACCACCACAGCCACCACCACACCCATTCCTTGGAACAGTCCTCCAACTGCATATTCTACCCCATCTACAACCTTTACGTCGCACTCCCAGTTTAGTCATACCATAGAAGATCATTCACCTCGCATACCAACACTACCAAACTCACCATTGTCCCCTCGCTGGGATTCCCTAGGTTACGATCGATCTGCTACTCTCACCCCTACTTCTCCAGCTGTTAGCAGTCTCCATAGTAGATCATCGAACGCGACCGACGAGCTGCACTTTGCTTCCGAGGTTAGAGATGAATTTCCTCTGTCGCCCGTCAAAATGAGCACGCCTGAAACACCACGCGTCGACAATTTTTCGAGACCGCGAAAACCGAGCATTAAGCAGCCCTACCATGAATCGCCTCGTGCCACGCCTACTAGTCACCTTTCGAACGAACCGAACCATCTCGATATCTCTCCAGGCCATCTCGTGTCGTGGACGCGAGAGCGTGGCCAATCCATTTCCTCCAATATATCCGCTGCTACCTTTTCCTCCGTTCCCGGTCGACCTCCCCCCGAAATGCACAGTCGAGAGCATCTTCGAAGCAGAGGCCGACAGCCACACCCCCCACCCACCAGATACCCTCTATTGTATAATCGCGCCGAAAGTACCGGGCCACCTTTCGCTAGAGATTCTATACATAGAATGGCATCGTTGCCAAGCGAAGAGCTTAGGGCAAGCTATCGGTCGCAACTCTCGGCATCTACAGCACAGGGGACAGTAGCAACTGAAAGGAGTAGCATTTTGACCAAGAGCAGTTCTATAACTTCGGTCTACGGAGCAGCCGACGATTCACTGAGTATTAATGATATAATGGGAATGTACGAGAAGGGTTTCTACGACGATTCAGCTCCGGAGGACAACAACGAGATGGTAGACTCAAGGCCGGCCACTGCAAGATCAGAATTGAGTAGGAGGAGGACTGCTATGCTGGACGCGATGACCGTGTTTCTACCGACCGCGGAATCACCGGGCATAGCCTCAACCTCTGACCATCGGATTGACCCAGAGTCTGCTTCTATCTTCCAGGGTCCCGATGAGCACGAATCCTTGCGTGAGGATAGGCCCGAGGACGAGGAGGTGTTTGAGGAATTCCGCGAGGAAGTACATGAGGAAGTACATGAGGAAGCACGGGAGGAAGTAAGTGGAGAAGTACTGGAGGAAGTAAATGAAGAAGTATCTGAGGAGATACCAGGGAGCCCTCGCGCGGGCTCCAATGCCATCCGCAATTCCATTAAAGCGGATGGTGAAGCAGATGGTGAAGCAGATAGTGAAGAAGATGGTGAAGCGGATGGTGAAGCGGGTGGTGAAGCTGTTAATATCTTGGTCGACGTAACTGCGGAAGAGGGTCTAGATGCAGGTGCTGATACCGAAGATGATACTGAGGACGAGCGCAGTCCTTTGCCTCCCTCGCGGCATCCGACTGTATCGACAATTGCCGAGGATGATGATGAAAGAGATCGCTACGGGTTTCGAAAGAGCAATCAATACGTCAACCGAGAGCAATACGACAGCTGGAACCAAGGATATACCGAATACTTGGAAAGAAGGCGGAAGAAGTGGACTGCGTTTCTTAGGGAGCATGGACTAATGACCGATCATCCCAACCGATTTCCTCCTCGATCGAACAAGACGAAACGATTTGTACGTAAAGGAATACCTCCCGACTGGAGGGGCGCCGCTTGGTTCTATTACGCCGGGGGCCCTGCCGTTGTCGCGAAACACGCCGGCTTGTATGATGATCTCTTGAAGCAAAAAGCTAAGGCCGTGGACGTGGAGGCGATCGAGCGTGACTTGCACCGTACGTTTCCGGACAACATCAAGTTTCGCTCTTGTCCGTCACCCACTGCCATCGCCCAAGAAGCCCTTGCGAAAGAGACAGGGGGCCCCATGCCCATAATCGAGGAGAAGCCAATGATCGTATCTTTACGCCGTGTCTTGCACGCCTTTGCTATTTATAATCCACGAATTGGGTATTGCCAGTCGCTTAATTTTCTAGCAGGCTTACTGCTACTCTTTGTGGAAACTGAGGAGCACGCCTTCTGGCTACTTAATATTATAGCTCGAGTATACCTTCCAGGAACGCACGAAACCAACCTGGAGGGTGCCAATGTAGATCTCGGAGTGCTCATGTCATCGTTAAGGGAGTCTATGCCCCAAGTCTGGGCTAAGATTGGAGGTGAGCTGGATGGTACGGATGCTGTATGGGTAAAGGGCTGGAGACACAGGCATAGAGCAGAGACGACTCGACTTCCTCCTATCACCCTTTGCATGACGGCCTGGTTTATGAGTTGTTATATTGGCACCTTACCTATCGAGAGTACTCTACGCGTATGGGACGTTTTCTTCTATGAGGGATCAAAGACGCTATTCCGAATCGCCCTAGCAATCTTCAAGATCGGCGAGAACGAGATCAAGGCCGTGGCAGATCCTATGGAGATCTTCCAGGTCGTGCAGACAATCCCTCGCCGGCTTATCGACGCCAATGGTCTAATAGAAGCCTGCTTCAAGCGCCGCAACGGTTTCGGCCATCTCAGCCAAGAAACGGTCGAGCAAAAGCGGCAAGAGAGACGAGTCCAAGTTAAAGCAGAGAGAGAAAAGCAGACTGGCAATATGGTATCGATAGATGCCGACTTAAAAAAGAAAGGCACTCTTTTCAGCCGACGCCGGGAACGGGGTCAAGTCTATGGCGAGCTTGTCTAATCTCGTATCGCCGCCTCGAGTCCGAGTACTTCCTAGCAAATTTCCTTTGTCGGTTCGTTTTCACCTGCCATGGTCTGACGACAACTTCGAATTGTTCATAAAGTTTGTGACAGCAAAACCAGTTATAAGCGCAGCCGGAATCTGCAACCTTGCGTTCTGTCTGTCACGACCTCTCTTCTTTTCCCCCTCATTTTCAGCATGTATAAGCATTAGGCATTGACGAAATCTTACGATACGGTTGTTCTTTTTTTTTTTTTTTTTCTTTTTTTTCTTTTCTTCCGGAAGAATATTATAGAGATGGGAAGCAGACATTCATCACCATTGTGTTCACCACCTGAACGGAATAAGTTCATTTGTATTGGGAAAAGGATTACATATTACATTTCATTTAGGGGTCAACTGATTCCCTATGCTTTCGCCAACACCATGATAGGGGCGGAGCTAGGAGTCAGAAGCCTTCATCTTTTCGGGAGGACAAGAACCATGTAAAACCAAACTGATTTGGCGTGGGTAATATGGATACCATCAATGGGTCTACCCCCATACGAGTGCATTGTTAAGGTTCGGGGAAAAAAAAACTTAGACAGAGCATACTGCATTACAAAAGGGGCAGGTTATATAGCATCGACTGGCGGCGCACTACATGCATTCACTGAATACGCAAACTAGAGCCAGGACGCCTGGCTAGCAGAAGCATTTGCTCCAAAGATCAATACAACAGATTTGTTGAGGACGAGAGAGACTTATTATTGGTGACTACCTCCTAACTTGTTGTGATTATCCCGCTGCATTGGCGGGAACCTAAGTACGTACATACTTGATGCGTTGAAGAGTCTATTAATATGGATCATGAGAACGTCTCACGTAATGTCGTTATGCTTCATTCCTGCCACAATTCTCCATAGACGCGTTTCCGAAAGTGGTGTAAGAAAGAAAGGGCTCGACGTCGAATATCGTCCCAAGCTTTGAAGCTTGAATCTAGTCGTATTTGACCACGCATGCTTTTGAGTACGAGACGTAGTAACCGCCACCGTTCTTCCAAGAACCAGCCCTGTCTTATCTCACAACTCATCTAGGCACTCACTTTGCTCGTGTGAAAGGGCGAAAGAGCGAAAGAATAATGAAAAGAAGGGTATCTATCCGTACTAACCGTCCGCCTGACCGACCCAGTAGGTCATCCTCCCTTATCAAATATGGTTTTTTGCCTCTCTCTTCCCTCAGCCGCGGGCTACCAGATTTAAGTACCAGATAGATAAGAGGTACCTATAGTAGGGTGGATGGGTGGATACCTATCTACAATAAAGTTGTCGTAGTCTACTTATTTCTTGGCAGACTGCGTCTGCGACTGCGACGGCTGCTGCTGCTGAGCGTAGCGAGCGACGTAGGACCTAGCGTTCTTCTCGAACTCGCGGAGGTTGTTCTTGAACTCGTCGGCGATGCGGGGCTCGAGGGGGTCGTCGGGGTTGGGCTCGACGAGGAGCTGGCGGACGGCGTCGAGGACGGCGCGGACGCGGCTGGCGGGCTTCCAGTTCTCGGGCTTGAGCATGCCGAGGCAGATGGAGCCGACGCTGTCGTTGGTCACGTTGGGGTGGTAGATGCGCGTCGCGAAGGTCACCTGCGGCGCCTTGAACGGGTAGTCCGCCGGCAGGTTGACCGCCAGCGTGTACGTGCCGCCGCTGTACACGGTGCCGGGCGGGCCGGCGAGCGTCACCGTCCAGTGGTGGATGTCGGTTTCCGAGGGCAGCATGATCACCATGCCTGTGGGAGGAGAGGTCATGCATTCTTGCAGCTCCTGGGGAGAGTTAAAATGAGAGGTTAGATTGGTTAGATGAGAGATGGGAGGTGGGAGATGAGACGAGACGAGATGAGATGAGACGGGCTTATAAGGCTAGACTTTGACTAAAGAGGATGGTTTGTTTGCACTAGTATAGACTTACCTTGCCTATGCGCTTCTGCGACGAAGCCATCGTGACTGTTGTGGTGATTTGGAATATGTGCTTTGGATGTATGTAGTAGATGTGTTGAAGTTGGTATGAAAGAAGTGCGTAGGAGGAGGAAGAGGAATCCGGAGATATTAAAAAAAAGATTTGTCCCTGGTACCTTTTTTTATGCTGCAGGTAAAGGTTCAAACAGGTCCGACGCAAGTTGGAAACTTCCAGTCTTATTAGGCACCTAGGTAGTTGTGTTGTTTTAAGAAAGCGTGCTTTGCTTGAATAGTTTCTGAAGAAGCAGGAGGGCAGCAGGTTACCTAAGGAAGGCAGTGATATCATCGTCAAACCCGACCTAGTAAGGTCTTGCCTAGCCTATTTTACAGCCTAGGTAGGTACCTAATGTAACCAACATCGCTCTTGCCGGGCATGGGTAACCCCTCGTTTGCGTCCCTACTTGTGCATTTTACAGGGGCAAAGGGAACAACTCCATCTATTTCTGCACAGTAGGTACCAGGTACCTAACCTCACCTATCAAACACGTCTAAAGTATTTCGTAGACATACGCATCACGGCCTATTACAGCTTCATAGACGAATAATGAACAGCCAGTATGTGAATCGTAGAAAATACTTTCTTGCTGAGACAATTAAAATTCTCATCTATACCTTAGAGGCTATGTAGGTATTCTGTTCTTTTGTTGCACATGTTATCAGACAACATATTCCCATTGTTTTTAATAGGCAACCTCATAACGCCGGCGCGCAAAGGTCTCATCCATCAGTCAAGATTCTGGTCCAGTCGAACTTCTTCCACCGTTTTCTGAACCCCTCTACCCTATTATCAGATTTATGCCATCGTCCCTGCTTCTTGATTACATCCGGTTCTGCGTCTAGCATACCCCCCAGGATCTCCCTCGCAAATAGATCGCCCCTTGGCCACCGGTTAGAGTCCTCTACTACGTGACCCAAGCCTCCGTCTAGAGTAAACCATGCGTGGAAGTATGGCATTTCCTTCGCGATAGATCTCCTGAACGCTAGCTTGCCTAGCCCTTCGCGAGCTTGCTTTCCTGTATCGATAATCTTCTTGTGCTGAGACCACTCTTCGTCCGTCGTAAGCATCGCCTCCTTGAAGAAAGCTGGTGCAGTATCTCCTAGGTCGTAGGGAATAGGTACCGCTTGCATGGCAGCATGCATGTGTCTGTGAGGTGCAGCTGCGTTCTCGTAGAAAATCACCTCCCGACCTTGTTCATGATACATCCGCGTTAGACACTTCATAAAGTTGCGAATCTCTTCCCATTCGTCATCGTCGCATTCTAGCAGGTTAGTCCGGTGCTGAACGGGCACGATGACAGCGCCCCCTTCGCTCAACTCTGGCTCCGTAGGTAGTGTTAGATATACACGCGTCGCCAGCGAGACTATAGGTGCAATAGGCGGTTGATTGGTGTCCTCGTGATGGCAGAGCTGGCATTTATCTAGAATCCTGTTGACCCTTTGAAATTCGCCGACAGCCTGATTCTTGAGATTAATTTCTGATTTCTGTACGCGCTTGGCTAGCTTCTCGGCATTCTCGTCCATGTATTCCAAATCGTCGTCAAACTTGGCGTCCTTGGCAATTCGTTCAGCCAGACGTAAGCCTTCTCCTCCGGCCTGCCCTCTTGTTCGCCGCTCCTCCCGGATCATATCATCTATTGTCATGTCGTCGTTCTGCTCCACATTGCCCCGCTCACGGCCGCGCTTGGTTTCGACAGCTTTGGCTTCGCCGCGTGTCCCTGCTAGCATACGGTTTTCCATAACATTAAGAACAACTGCTTCAGGGCCCTTTAATGCAAATGCTGCTGCTGCTTGGTTGTACTCTGCTTCCAGCTTAGCAGCATCTGGCGCCTTTTTTAGCTTCGCCTTCATCATCTGGGCCTTAAGCCGGTTAAGTGTAGTCTGATCAATCTGAGTTGATGAATGGGCTGATGCATCATCTGGAATGACTGTGCCTTGGTCCAGATTTACGGGCGGTGGCGAGTGTTCTCGCTTTTCTCGCTTCTCATGTACACCTTGATTCAGCTTCCTCTCCTGGAATAATTCACCACTGGGTTTTTCCTTCCCAACATAACCATCACCGTATACTTTGCGACGGTCCATCTCGATCTTCTCCTCGCGTGCGTCATCAAAGTCGCGCAAGTTGCCGTACCGCTCCAGTGCTATTTCATCTACAGGCCTCCCTATCTGTTCGGCCGTATTATAGACTCCATTTAGTTTAGTCATTCTCCATTGTGATCCGCTGTCGCCAAATGTATAGTCGACTTCATGCTGTGCTGGTAATTCAAGATCTCCTATGGATTTCCCGCTGTTCAATTCCTGCAAATATGTCGCATTGAGCTCTCGCTTGTGAATTTCTCTTTGAGACGCTTGATTGGGTTGCGGTGGAGGTTTGGAAGGTTTGGAACCCTTCTGGGTATAATCGATGTCGAGCGCAGATGGTGCTGTCATCCAAGAATCTCGGACTAAGTTCGAGGTGGCTTTTTCTGGTCTAGTATAGTCCGCGGCAGCTAGCTCTTCATCGGGCAATGGGAGATCTTCTTTCGCGTCTGAGGCCTTCACGTGGCGATCTCGTCTGTCCGAATCGCGTTTATCACCTTCATGGTGTTCGCGCCTGTGGTGACGCTCGTCGTCTCTAGAATAATGGCGCGATCGCTTATGTCGGTGTCCATCATCATCTTCTTTTTCTTCTTCGTGACGGTCATGGGACCTACGGTGGCCGTGGCGGTGACCATCGCGGTCGCGTTCGGATGACCGATCTCGTCGGTGGTGATGTCTGTGCTTTTTATGTCTCCTTTCCTCTTCGCGCGCTCTCTCAGCTTTCTCTGCGGCGAGGGATTTTTCAAATTCATCTAGACCGTCCATTTTTGAGTATGTGCTATGTGTTTTGGCTAGATGCTCCAGCCTAAGCTCTGATCATGGAATATGACGACACTCAAAAAGGTCTTGTGAGATGGATACCTCTTAGAAGTGGATCTGTCAGAAAGTACTGGGTACGTAAACCGTAGTTAGATAAACTTCAAACTTTAAAATAGGTTGTTTCCTGCTGAATTCGAACCGGGGCTTGTTCGTGCTTGATTAAAAGTCACATGGAATGAGATGAGTCAGCCAAGTAACTTTTAGTAAAGTTGGGCGAAATCTTTTTAGCGCCCTCTTTCTATCAATTTGGACATCACAACCCCTCGGCCAGATGACCCCGACCAGAGTACTTCTTTTTCCCATCAACTTTGGTGACCCACAAATCCTCACTCGTCGTTTTTTTCTGCGACTACATCCCCCAGACTTTTTCGATCATCCACTTCTTACAAGCAACTTACAAGCAACTTATAAGCCAATACTACGTCGGCTTCATCAAGATATTCAAGTTGCCTATTTTCCAACGCTGCATTTTAGAACGAGATATTCTCATTGGCAGCGCACTTCGTTTTCAGTCAATCCGGTAATTCCCCCTAACAGGGGATTTACACTGGATCGGGCACTTCACGATATCAATTAAACTGTGCATCCATCCCCTTCTCCTTATTCGTTTCTTTTATACATTCTCATAGCCCACTTATACCTATGCTCATCCACTTATACATGCAGTGTTGTGCCTTATTTACTTTCACTTTAATTTTACCTTTCACCAAACGAACATGTCTTCGTTCTTAAAATCTGCGAAGGCGTCTTCGCGGAAGGGTGGTGGCGGGGTTCAGTTCAGACCCAGGGGAGTTGGGCCTGGCGATCGCATCAAAGAAGTTTTACAACGAAATCAAATGAAGGCCATGGGGATGAGTCCTACACCTATGACACCACCCGCTTCTCAAAATAAACCCTCGTCAGATCGGCAACCATGTCCAAATCCTCACTGTTCTAACCCGTTAGCACCAATTACTGATGGCTTCTGTTCTGCCTGTGGTCGTGAAATCGATTCTTCAAACATTGTTGCTGAAGTCCAGTTTGGCGAAAGCTCATCTGGTGCTGCCGTTGTCCACGGTAGTTTTGTCGGGGCGGATCAAGGAAGTGCTTCTAGAAATTTGGGGTCTCAATATAGACGACTCGGCGGCAGTCTTACGGACGCCCGAGAGAAAACCATCCGTGAAGGTATGTTCAAAACTTGGACCAAATATATGAAAATGCTAGTAGCTGACATTAATTATATAGCCAAAAATATGATGGTTGGATTTGCACATCAGCTCAAGGAAATCCCGCCGAGTGCTGTCGATGCAGGCATCCAGATCTTCAAGCTCGTCATGGAGGAGAACTGGCTCCAAGGACGAGGTATGGATAAAGTGGCCCCCGTATGCCTCTATACAGCATGCCGTAGAGAGGATCGTTGCAAAGTTATGCTCATCGACTTTGCTGAACTTGTTCACGTAAGTATTTTTCAGCCTATCTTATACTCCCCTTGTTCCCTTTTACTTACATCATCTAGGTAAATGTCTATGAGCTGGGTCATATTTTCAAGGATCTCAGCAATATTTATTCCTTCCAGAGCAATAATGTCAAGTCGATCATTCCGGAAGATCTGATATATCGCTTTTGCTCAAAGCTTGATTTTGGTGACTTCACCAACAAGGTTGCAGCCGATGCAACTAGGCTATGCCAGAGGATGGGTCGAGACTGGATGGTTATGGGCCGCCGGCCTTCTGGTATTTGCGGAGCTTGCATCCTTATGGCGGCACGTATGTGGAACTTCAGGCGTACCGTCCGTGAGATCGTTTATGTTGTTAAGGTTACCACACATACGATCGAACAGCGGCTCGATGAATTCACGGTTACAGAGAGTAGTGAACTCTCCATTGAAGATTTTCTGAATCAAGAATTTCTCGAGTCTCGCCACGATCCGCCAGCATTCTACAAAGGCACGACAGAATGGCAAGAGAAGATGGAAAAAGAAGGACGAATTAGGAAAAGGAAACGTGCCATTGAGGACATCGATGGTGAGGACGATCAGCCAAGTTCCATCGCCGGAACACCGGCACCAGACGGCTCTGTTGCCACGCCAAGACCCTCGATTGAAATGCCACCACCACCAGTACCTCGCCCGCCCCCAGACACCTCTGGGATGCGCCAAGTCAAGGACTACTTACCAAGATCCTTCGACAATTCCGAAGGAAGAGAGTTGGTTACCCCTTTTAACCCTGAGAAGATCCCGAAGCCTGCTCCGCGGAAGAGCGCAGATAGGGATGTTGCAGAGGGCCTTGCGGCCGAAAATCCAGAGGATGATACTGCGGTAGATGGGTTAGCAGCGACATACGGGTCTTCGGACGACTTGCTCGACGGTGAAGCCGAAGTCGAAGAGGAAACTCCGGCACAATCAGGAGCTCGACGGCGTGGTCGTAAGAAAGGAGCCACCGAGCCGCAACTCACGTTTGACGATGAATGGGAGCGTGATGAGGCCGTACTGGAACAGCAGATCAACGAGGTTATTAACGACCCGCATAGCGATGAACACGGAAAGGCTCTAGCTACCGCTGCGCATCTCGCGCACATCAAAGCAGAGTGGGCGCGGTCTCTTCTCCCACAGCGGGCAACGAACATGGACGAAATTATCGGCGAAGACGAGTTTGCTGACGATCCTGAGGTGCAGTTCTGCAAGCTCTCGCCCGAGGAGGTGAAAATCAAGGAAAGCATATGGATCAACGCAAACAAGGATTGGCTACGGAAGAAGCAGGAGATTATCTATCGTAAGCAGATGGAGGAGTTGGGACCTCCAAAGCGGAAGCGCAACCGGGTAAAAAAGCCGCGAATTGGTGAAGGGCAGCTCACACCTGCTTCTACCCCGGGCGAGGCAGCTATCGAAGCGCTGAAGAAACGAGATACATATTCGAGACGTATCAACTATGATGCCATCGAGAACCTCTTTACTAGCGACAAGGACCGGGGACCTGGATCGGTAGCATCTCGCAACGGAAGCGGTCCCGCAAGTCGCGCAGAGAGCGTCGTTGCTACGAATGGTGGAGCGGCACCCGATGCAACGGTTAACGACGAGGGTCTAGAAGATGGAAACGAAGATGCAGAACATGTCGTAGAGGAGACATACGACGAATATTACGATGATCAGGAACATACAACCTACGATGAGACAGGTTACGATGAAGGGGACTACGGCGGTGACGACTACGGCGAGGAGGAATATTACTAGTCGAACAGAATTTTTGGTGGACCGGCACTAAGGCTATGGATCTAAAAACGGCATTTCCAGATTTGGTAGAGCTGGTCCCAGTTGATACCTCACCGAGCGCTTTAGCTTTGTATTCTAGTGTATAGCCCTTACACAACCGGGCTTTACGTGTACGTGAGTGTACGATTCAAGTGCAGAAGGGGGCCTGCGAGGCTACAAGATGAGCATTCAATTGGCTGGAAAATACCCATAGACCGTGGTCTTCACATAGGTTATAATTATATCTCATATTTGATTATGGAAGGGTGGAAGGATTGGTGAGCTGGCCAATATGAAAATATTTTTTATTTGCGGATAGCCTCTAATATAAACCCAAAATCATGATCAATATTCGCTGTTGTTTTTCATACATCCCCCACTTCAGTTTCCTCGCTGTACGTACGACTATTCCCGCTGCAGTACCACAAATAACCCCATAATGCCCAACATAACAGTCTTGAGCCAGGGGTGCTCGCTCAGCATAATAGTGACGTAGCCCACGAAGGGGATGTAGGCGAAGACGCTGCCGATGATGTCCTTGCGCTCGAGCAAGTCCTGGCCGCGGGCGTAGAGCTCGGTGTCGTCGGCGGCGTTGTTGTCACCTTTAGTGAGCAGGCGGGCGTGGGCGCCGGAGCCGAACTTGCGGACGACGCGGTGGACGATGGGGATCTCCTTGTCGCGGACGTTGTAGACGACGATCTCGCCGACGTCGGTCTCGGACCGCAGGTTCCGGTTCCAGAGGAAGAGCAGGTCCCCCCGCTGGAAGCCCGGCTCCATGGACCCCGAGAGCACGACGACGATGGGCGACGGCGAGTCGGTGAGTACGGAGAGGCCTTTCCACATCTGCAGGGGAGGGATATGTTAGTTAGGTAGGGACATCGGGATATAGGGTGGGTGGGTGGTCTTGGGGCAATGCGACATGGTAGCAACACGTACCATGAATGCGGTGGATAGAATCAAGCCAAAGTTCAGCAGCTGAGCGGCTGCTTGCCGGGGATTTTGGAGACCTGACAACATCTTTTTGGCTTTATCTTTTTCTTTATCTTTTGTTATTGTTTCCTTCGTTTCAAGAGAAACGTGGAGAATTCGTGGGGAGGCTTTCAAGGTGCTGGCCTCGGAGATTTTGAGGCCAGCTTTAGCGGATGGGTGTTGTAATTGAGGCTGCTGCGAATGAGGACGACGAAAGCTTTCTACAGGTGAAAGTGGCCTTAACTTGGGTGCTTTTCGGTGCTATCGATAAGAAGTCGGGCTTGTCACACTGTCACATTGTCACAGTCGTACTGCTGGGAAACGCGCTGGAAGATAGACTGGCCAATAAAATCGCGCGTACGAGCTAGTTCGGCTCGTTTAGGCAAGAATGCTATACTTAGTGCTTGAGTTAGGTGAGTACCTGGCAAATAGTACCGCTGCTGCTACAACTCAAATCTATAATCCTATATGGTTGGGTAAGAGGTACACACAGAATATAATGCTGGACGTTAAAGTCCGTACCTACCTAACCTAGGTAGGTATTGCCTTCCCTTCTAATATATCACTGTTAACTCAGACTTCATCTTCCACTGTTCTCCTCTTCATTCTTCACTCGAGCCTCGACGATAAACCTTACATTTACAACGCCATTTCGTGAGGCCTCGGATACAGGACCTATTGTGGCTATTCAATTATCAGTTTAACCCTTCCACCTACTAGATAACACCTAAGCCTATATAAATAACTTCACGCCCCTATCACCGCCCCTTCATTATGCCAGAAATATCGGATAGAACACCGTTGCTCCCACAGCCGGTACAGGCCCGATGCCATTCAAGCCAATCGGGCCAACCCAGCCAGTCCAGTTATCTGGGACAATCTGATAGCCATGTATAGCACCCATCCCCATCTTGCTATTTCTCTATGCTGTATCAAGTAGAGGTAATCTAATGCTCAGCAGCCAATCTACCTTCGGGCATGTCATTCGTCTTACCAGCTTATCGGCCAGAAGTCCCTCCTATTTATTCGTCTCATTTTAGCCAGCTACCTCTCGACTGTATTCGGAGTGACGCTCAAGTATAGGCTCGAAACGGAAGATACACATAGCCCCTGGCGCCTCTTATTTCAGTTCTCGGCCGTCTCTTTCGGTTTACAATAGGCATGGCATCTACAGACGACGGTCAGTTCAGCTCTACTCCCACACGCGCGTGTTATAGACACTAGTTTATACCTACCTAATGCTAACGTGTGAGGTCTTAAAAAATAGCTCTGGACTGCGATGCATCTCATTTTCCCAAGGGCAATTGAAGTAGATCCCAACGACTGCGAGGGACACAAGTTCAAAGCTTACTCCCTCCGCTTCTTGTCGCCACCGAACAGAGCTACCTGCCGCACACGCCGGTACCTTTTCAGCCTGTATTATACGGTTGCTCAGGTCTTCCCGATCATGAATACCCTGATCTACTGGGGTTGTCTTGTCCCTTCTGGACATGGCGGTTTCGCACCGCCGAGACTACCACACGGTCCTCAACATCCGCCTTTTGGCAATAACGAAACATTGGAATACTATCCAGGTAAGTTGACTATCTCCTCTAGTTACAGGTAGATGTAAGTGCTAATCATGACAACAAAGACAAGGGACTTTTTGATCAAGACCCTATTAAAGCATTCAGTATCATCAACGTCTGGTCGATTACATCGGTTGTGGCATTCATCGAGGTATTCTTCCTCAATAGCATCCGCCGGCCAACTGTGAGTTTTCATCCTTGGGTTTCTACTTCGCTATGTGCTATCTCTAACTGATGGATCGATGAATAGTCCGTTGTCGGTCATGCGGCTGGAGTCATGTTTTGTAGCGGCGCGTATCTTTTGTGGGCAGAGATTGGTAAACTTGCCACGGGTCACTCTGGGCTCTTCTTCTTAGACCCCGACATCATCAAAGATATGCCGCAAGCCATCATCGCCGCGGGTGTCGCCTTTATCGCGATGTCCCCTGGAGGTAAGGCTTCCCATATATCGAGGAAGATGAATTCAAAAGAAGACAATACTAACAATACTCTCTAATGGCAGTTTTTACATACGTGTACGGATTAATCGCTATGCGTGAAACGATTACAGCGGTGCGTCATGATTCGTCCTACTAAGCAAGACGTCCCTCTTATACCGAGGAGGGTATGAGTATGACCTGACCAGATGGCTTATGAGAATGGGATAAAAATTGGCATTATTTATTGGACAACAGTATCCAAGTTGGGCATAAATGCCTATCATAAATTGATGGTTACTAGGGGCGGAGACTGAAGGGATGGGAGGGCAAACTAGATGCCCTGTTGACTGCCCTGTCGACTAACCTGGCTTCAACCTAACCTAGAGCAATCCGTAGATTAACTATGGCATACTTAACTAACCTATGAACCATATCTCGAGATCACTTCATGTTATGTGGGACTTGAATGATATCGACGTCGCCAAGAATCTCGCCAAGCATCCCTGTCGAATCTTACCCATGCTTCCGAACCATTATGTTAACCCCACGCTGCCAGGCTGCCCACGCAGCATGCTGGCCCACGTTAAACGAAACATTCCAACTCGTTCCCCGTTTGCTTCGCAACGCTTTTCGATCTTAAGCGAGGAACGTGGTGGAGAAAAAACACCTATTCGCCCGCGTCGCAAAAAGATAACGTGTAAGGTGCCAACTATTAAGTTTCGGAGGGAGTGCGCTACCATGTGATAAGTCAGCTACCCGCCGTCCATCTCGTTCGATTCAATGCGATCCAACAAAGTCGTAAAGGATTCGATGAAATTATGGCTGGCAAGTTATTTGCCCGCGCTGTGATTTCGGTATCTTTGGGGAAACACAAGATGCTCACCACCCAGCCATTCTATTTCTTTGGAGCAATAATCACCGTCAATATACTATGCGCCCTTCCCTCCTTCGAATTGATAATATAGGTACCTAGGTAGGTACCTATTTAGAGGTAATTGAATCATCGGAGATTTTAACCTAGGTAGGTTACAGATACCATATTCTCATGGTGCCTCACATTGGGTCCTCCCCACGTGCTGAGTTGCCCGGTTCTTCTCCGACGTACCTAGCTTGCCCAAGCTATCGGAGTCATCAATATAGTAGATACATCCTAGGCGACCTGGGTCGCACCCACGATGAGGCGGGCGCTGTGGGGACCTAGGCAGACTGGCAGAACAGGGACAGTAAGGGGGGGTTGACTTGTCATTGCCTAGCGGACCAAGTCCCTGGGGATTCGGGAAGCATCACAGCTGACCAAGATTCAACAAGTCCACAACTTTCCTATCCATTAAGAATTTAGACTTATATTATCTGCAGTAGGGTGTCCATAAACGCAAGCCGGGGCGGAGATCTGAGGCCGAACCTAACGAATCAAAGCTTAGTTCAGGGGTCAAGGGTCCTTTGCCGCTGTCATGGATTGGGTGGTAGGCGAGCTGGCGGGATGGTTGGATGGTTGGCTTTTTGGGGAACGACCTAGTTTGTAGGAGAACAAGTTTACCTTAGGTACTAGGTATGTAGAGGATATTATGTAGAAGAATGATGGATGACCTTATAATATAAATATCGCCAACTCCCCCCCTCCATTTCTACTCCTCTTTTCCTTTTTGTTCCCCCTCCCCCACCACAACCATAAGATAAGGGTCGCAAATTTACCCCAGGGAATATCTCCAGATACATTCGTTCATCTTTTTTCGAATCGACTCTGGGATAGACCTCCCGGACCCCTGTCAATCCTTTCCTTTTTTTTTTTTGTGTGTCAACTTCTCACCAACTCCCTCATTCTTCAAGTCCAAGGAAATTCGAAATTTCTCTACATACACTCCTTTTTTTCGTCGCTCTCTAGCCAATTTATACTCGGAAGAGGGGAATATCTTAATAAATCCCTCCCTTCCTTATTATCCCGAACCAGAACAATAAACAACTGATATCACCGTCACGCTGTCTCCATTTCTTTCGCTATTCCAATCAACTACCGCCACAATGTTCAAGCGCTCGTTCCGGTCCAAGGACCGAGTCGACAAGTCGGCGAGGCTGAAGAAGTCCAGTAGCAGCAACAACAATAACAATACGGTTCGGGATCCTCAACAGTTGGCGAAACTACAACGGTCTATCGAGGAGATTCTCCCTGCCAAGAGAACCCTTAACTTTCCCATCGTCACACTGACCGTTGGAAGAGAAGCACGGCTGTTCGCAGCCCACGAGGAGGTCCTATGCCAGTCGCCCTTTTTCGAACGGGTGTGCCGGGACCAGTACCTCGAGGCGCAGAACAAGAGAATTTCGCTTCCGGACGAAGAACCCGAGATCTTCTCCGCCGTACTCGAGTACCTCTATAAGGGTGACTACTACCCACGCTTGGTACAGAACAAGCACCGAAACTCTTGGGAGCTTGAGGACGCCGTGAGATCATCCGACCCTTCAGAAAACAACCGAGCTGGCCGCGGAGCTGTCGAGGCCACAATGCATGTCTCCAGCGTGGGACAACATCTCTTGCGGGATACCGTCGTGTACTGCGCCGCCGATAGATACGGACTCGAGGAGCTCAAGCGCCTTGCTCTTCGGAAGCAAGGCCTACAGAGCGGCATTGATGTCGGAACGATCCTTCGATCGGCGCAGTACGCCTACGACAACACGCCGGACACGGACTCGCGACTACGCGCTCACTATCTCGCCCTAATCATCCGATGTCGCAAGACATTTAAGAGGAGCGGAACCATGCAGATGGAGATGGAACGGGGCGGCAAACTTTTCTTTGACCTATTCGTGGCCATGTGCAACCATCTAGACGACATCGTCGATATGAGCAACGCTCGAACGCCTAAGACGATTTGAGGAGCTCTCGGAATTGCACTTACAACATACACCCATCAACTAAACATTAGGTCTCTTTGGGGGGAAACATGGGCGTTGGAACGTGTCTTGATATTTGGAAAGGGAAACGAACAGTCACGGAGTTTGAATGATTCTGCTTTTCCTTGTCTTTGCTTTCTTCCCTCAACTCAAATCTCTCCCAGATATATTATCATCAGATTGGAACATCATTTGGGAGAACACCCATAACTCCACTTCTCATCGAGGTTGGCCGACCATTTTTGATGAAGTTTTGCTTTTATTATTATCGGGGAGAGGTAAGGAGGGTATGAACGCAACACGGTTTGTTCATGTTTTCATCACTTGTGACTTTTCTATTTCTGATGATCCAAAGAAACACACACACACATTCCCAACTCAATATTCAATACTCACCAACATCCCCCCTTGGTCTTGATCTGTCTTTGAACCAGGCGTTAGGGATTACTTTCAATCAACTTGTTTCAGCCTATTCGCTGAGCGAAGGTCAAGAGAAAAAAAAAAAGAAAGAAACGATGTAATGACGGTTTAGAGATGGGGAAAGGGGAAAGGTTTGCGGCAACACACTTTGCGGATTTGTTCTTTTTTACAGCGCTGCTTTTTCCATTTTCCACAACGAGAACACACAAACACAAACACAGAACAACGGGGCGCAACTGATACCATCGCAACTCAACCAGATTGTCAAATTTCGTTTGGGGAATTCAAAAAAATTCACAAAGAGCAGCCGAGAGGGACAAAGTGGAAAAACACGCACCACAGGTTGGCGCGCCTCTTCGCCGCCCTCCATCTCCTATATTTTCAGGCAAGGAAAGGGAGGAAAACACAACACAACACACATACATGCAATCGCCCATACATACTATACTATCCCTGGACCTCCACTACCGGAGAGAGAGGGAGAGAGAAATATGGGCGTGACAAAGGATCCTGGGGAGAATGTATGATGTCGAAGCCTGAAGCTGCAATGGTTCCGCTAGCACAACATGACGAAGAGCTGCTGGCATGACAAGATCCATCTAGTCTTGAGGACTAGCACAGGATAAATATATAAAAAAAAAAGAATGACAAAAAGGAAAATGCCACCCCCTGTCCCTAGTGGATTAGGTAGTTATCACAGCTCAGAACCCTCATTGGGATGAGATAAATGAGAGATTCGGCCACCTCAGATAACTTGTGTTGTATTGTGTTGTTACGTGATATGTGATATGTTTCTTGCAACTATTCGAAGCATGTTGTAAGTCCTCTCGATGCTGTTAGTTAACAAAAGGTAGGTATTATGAAAGGAGGTATGCAATGTACCTATGCATATAACGAGATGTAAATAACCCATAGAACCTTGTAGATCCCCCAACCTATCGATAACTTCAAGGACGCTAGGACATCAGGACGTTAGAGCTAGAGCTAGGTATTCTAATATCTGCCCCGCCACCCCGCAATCATCAACTACGAAATTCTGAATCATTAGGTGTACTGGTGTGACGGTCGTAACTTATAAACATTTTCCCTACTAGGTACCTCCTATGATAAGTACCTAAATCACTTGGTTACAAGTTCCTCATCCCATTTAACTAATTTGATTCATATCCTTTCCCCTCATTATTATTATCATCATCATTCTCCCAATTTATCATAAGCTTAAAAGAATACGCGACGATAATGGCATCCACTTCTACGACCGACGAGTCAACCTCGGCCGCCGCTACCGCATCTTCAACGACAGCAGCAACACCGGCAGCCTCCTCAGAGCCCGTCGCCATCGTATGTGTCGGCATGGCCGGATCCGGAAAGACGACTTTCATGCAGCGCATCAACGCGCATCTGCACGGTCAGCGAGATCCGCCCTACGTGATCAACCTCGACCCGGCTGTGCTTAACGTCCCCTTCGAGAGCAACATCGATATTCGCGACTCGGTCAACTACAAGGAAGTCATGAAGCAGTATAACCTCGGACCCAACGGCGGTATCCTGACCTCTCTTAACCTCTTCTCCACAAAGGTCGACCAGATCTTGAAGCTGCTTGAAAATCGCACCGCTCCCGACCCGGCAAACCCAAGCAAGAAACTTATCAAGAATATCCTTGTAGATACGCGTATGTCCGCTTGAAGATCTGTTAATTTGCACAACTGCTGATTGATGTCTCCCCTCCTCTATAGCCGGTCAGATCGAAGTGTTTGTCTGGTCTGCTTCGGGTCAGATTCTTCTCGAGTCGCTCGCTTCCACGTTCCCGACTGTTATCGCATACATTATCGATACGCCCAGGACCGCCTCGACCAGCACGTTTATGAGCAACATGCTGTACGCGTGCTCGATCTTGTACAAGACTAAACTCCCGATGATCCTGGTATTCAACAAGACAGACGTCAAGGATGCAGACTTCGCCAAAGAGTGGATGACGGACTACGACGCCTTCCAAGCCGCGCTATCGAGCGACGAGGCTGCCAACGCGTTCGGCGGAGTCGAGGGCGAGGGCGCGGGAAGCGGCTATATGAGTAGCTTGCTAAACTCGATGAGTATGATGCTGGAGGAATTCTACGCCCACCTGAGCGTCGTGGGAGTCTCGTCCATGACGGGAGCCGGCATCGACGACTTCTTCGCGGCCGTAAGGGAAAAGGCGGAGGAGTTCAAGAAGGACTACCGCCCCGAGCTCGAGCGCAAGCGCCAGGAGCGCGAGGATCAAAGACAAAAGGCGCGTGAGAAGGAGCTGGACAAGATGATGAAGGGTATGTCTATGGGGAGCAACAGCACGAGGGATACGTCCGTGAAGCCGCCCAAAGCAGACGAGGATGAGGATATGCAGGACGAGAGCGACGATCAAGATGCGGAGGACTATGACGACGACGTGGATGACGAAAATGACCGCGAGGGATTACAGGCTAGGTATGAGGCGGCGACGGGGGCAAATGCTGATTCGGTCATGGATGATGCCAGCTTTGCCAAGTACTTACACACGCAAAGGAGAGGATAAAAAGGAGGATCTTGTCTCAACTATAAGGTTACTATACACATACATACGATAGGGTAAAAAAAAGGCTTCGGGGTCTAGGGAGTTACGACGGCATATGAAGGCATAGATGGGGCGTGTAATGATACCAAATTTCTGATTTGCATGATTTTATCTTGAGACCTGAATACTTCTGTGCCCCTAAGGAAAAAAAACAAGAAGAAGTCAACACCCAAACTCCAAAGTATATGCTACAGCGACGTAGACAGCTTCTTAACATCCCACCGAATCCACGAGAATAACATCCTGCTCTCGCACAGATAACATGGTATCGGCGCCTACTAATAAGGAAACTTTATGGGGAGTTCTGGATAACCTGCCCATGATGCCGGATAACCAGAGCTCGCTATTAAGGATGGAAGCGTATCGTATCGTACGTATCGTATTGTATCGAATCTAATTCTCGTCGCATTCTATTTTTTCGTCCCGTTGTTCTGCGCGATTCGCTACCGCGCCTCGAACTGCACCATTCTGTAATTCCGTGCGCATTAGTAAAAAAAAAAAAAAAAAAAAAAAAAAACATCATAGGATGTAGTAGTAACAAAGAAAGGAAGAAGAGAGAATAATAAAGGACCAACTAACCTCTTGGTGCGCTCCTTGTACAGCACGCGGCACCCGCACTCCTTGCAGCGGATGGGGTCGTTGCGCTTCAGCGGGAACTTGGTGCCGCAGTCGCCGCAGATGTAGTGGATGCTCGCGCCGCCGCCGTCCACGTCGAACGCGCTGCTCCGGGCCGCGGTGCCGCCTGAGGCTGCGGCGCCGGAAGGGCCCGCGGTGGCGGACGAGGGGATTTGGTAGGCTTCGCGCGCCGACATTTTTTTTGTTTCTTTGTTTGTTTGTTTGGGGTTCTTGGATTTGGCGGGTTGGTTGATAGGGAGGTGGTGATGATGGAAGAAGAATCGAGATGGGTTTAATGTGTTTTTTTGGATGTTGAATGTTGAATGGATGGATTGTCCGCAATCGATTCACTTCACTAGCGATTCAACGGACAAAAAAAGACGGTCAAAAGATGAAAAAGCGGCAGAATCTTTAATTTGGTTAGTGACATTCGGAGAAAATTGCATAAACCGAAGGACGGCTATCTGTGGGGCGGCTGGGAAATGGGCGTTACCTACACCGGGACCTATGTACTATAATTGTGCATACCTAACACTAAAGCCAAGATCAATACGTCAAAGTCCAACCCAGACAACCTCGGCATCAAACTCTCGAGTCTCAATTATTTATTTATTTACGTACCTAAGGTATTTTCTCGAAACCGCGCGGCGAGCCTCCCATTTTGCATTTTTGCCTCCATTAACCCGCCATTCTTTGCCATTTGAATTTATGTTCTCCGTACCTACCTCCTAACATATTCTCTGATTGTCCTTTCGTTGGCGTAGAGCGACTTTCTTGAAACCAGCATTTCCACAGTTCCGCTCGTTATCTCGTTTTCTAAGTATTACGGCCAGCGATCTCAAACTTGAAGATATATATATTTTTTACACATTCAAAACCAAACCCAATGGCTGAAGGAGAAGAAGGACAGCAACAACAAGAGCAACAAGAGCATCAACCCAAAGTAACACCACCACCATTCGACCCCGGCACCACCACCACCTCCTCCTCCTCTACCGAATCCTGCCCCTTCTGCTCCATCGCCCACTCCTACCCCCCATTCCCACCCTCCTCCCCTCCTCCCTCCTCCTCCCCGACCCTCGACCCCGCCAAGCTCGCGCCCCAAGCCTTCGTCGTCCACTCGACCCCCACCCTCGTCGCCTTCCTAGACATCATGCCCCTGTCCCGGGGGCACCTGCTCCTGTGCCCGCGCGCGCACCGCGGCACGCTGACGGACGTGACGGCGCGCGAGGCCGCCGAGCTCGGCGCCGCCCTGCGGCTGCTGTCCGCGGCCCTGGTCCGCGCCACCGCCGTCCCCGACTGGAACGTCGTCCAGAACAACGGCGCCGCCGCCGCCCAGGTCGTCCGCCACGTCCACTACCACCTCATCCCGCGCCCCGAGATCCGCGCCGCCGGCCGCGCCCGCGAGAGCTTCACCATGTTCGGCCGCGGCGCGCGCGAGGAGCTCGACGACGACGAGGCCGCCGCGCTCGCGGAGGAGGTTAGGAGGTGCGTGGCTGAGGTGTTGGAGATGGAGGCTGGGAAGGGGAAGTTATAATAATAGTTTAGGTAGGTACCTAAGTTTACCTACGATTTTTGTTTGCTTGTTTTTTTCATCACAACACGTCCTGTCTTATTCTCGGTCAAAGAATAATCGAATTAACATGGTGAGATTTGGATTGTTTTTGCTTCATTATTAAATTGACATCTATCTAATCTACCTATCTATTTGTCCATTTCATCATCTAAATGCGCCAGGCTTCTTCTAACCCGAGTCGTAGTCTATCAAGACTGTTAAATTTTCAGAGAAATAAAACACGCACACAACAAAGAAACATCACTCGTCGTCGCCGAAGAAAACCTTGATCGGCAGCCAGTCGTCGCCGCAGACCTTGAAGCGGTCGGGAAGGTTGTTAAGCTTGCTCATCTCCTCCTCCGTGAGCTCCCACCCGTCAAGGGCGAAGTTGGACTCGATTCGCTCGGGCGTGACCGACTTGGGGATGACGTCCCAGCCGTTCTGGATACCCCATTGCAGAAGGACCTGCTGCGGGGTCTTGCCCTTCTTCTCGGCGATGGACAGGAGGGTCTGGTCCTTGTATAGGGGCGAGTTGGTGCTTCCCAGGCACGAGTAGCCGGTGCGGTGGATGCCCTTCTCCTTGCAGTAGGCGACCAGCTTCGGCGAGGGGTTGTTGGGGTGGAGTTCGATCTGGTTAACTGCGGGCTTAACCTATAGCTTTGGTTAGTTGCCATATTTCATTTGTAAACAAAGGGGGATAGGTTATTACCTTGCAAGAGGGATCATTCAACAACTTCTCGAGGTTGGTGATACCAAAGTTGGAAACGCCAATGTTGCGAACCTTACCGGTACCGAGCAGCTTCTGCATCTCGCGCCAGGTGTCGATGAAGTTCCAGTCGTCGTAGTGCTTCTTAAGATCGTCGGGGCGGGTGGAGGAGGGCCAGTGCATGAGGTAGAGGTCGACATAGTCAAGACCAAGGTTCTTCAAGGAGGCGTCGATACCCTCGGCAACGCGCTTGTGCCAGGGGTTGTCGAGCTTAGTAGTGACCCAGATCTGCTCGCGAGGCACGCCGGAAGCGCGGATTCCCTCGCCCACCTCGGACTCGTTACCGTACGCATAGGCGGTGTCGATATAACGATATCCAACAGAGAGCGCGTGCTTCACGGCCTTAGCGGTCTCGTTCTTGGGAGACTGCCATGTTCCTAGACCGATGGCGGGCATCTTGTCTCCCGAGGCGAGAGTGTAGGTCTTACTAATAGCATAGTTATGCTTAAGTTAGGATGTGCTTCTTTTATCCGAGACATAAAGCGGGTTATATAGTATACTTACGCGGTGGTTTTGAGGTCTGCCATTGTGCCGTTTAGCTCCCGTTTAGAGATTTGGATAGATTCTAGTTAGATTCTAGTTAGATGGATTTAGAGGACAAAGAGTGTATTGTATAGAACAAGTTGTGGTTTGAGAGATGTGTCTTAGTATTTATTTGTATGTGACAGTGTTTGGAACTAGGTTCCTGGATACCTAACCTAAGGTATGTATGTTTCCCAGCTAATAAATAAGAGAAGGGCCCTGGTTTTCTAGCTACTTCCATCTTCCCGCGAGACAAAAGGGTGACCAAAAAAACAACGGCTTGATAAGTTGTCAAGGCGTGGGATATGACGCAGGGTGGCAGGGATAGTCCACATTTCCCCGTAAGAATTCGATAAGAGTTTCGTCCAAATCCAGTTGTACCTACACGATGTAAAATAAAGCAGTTCGAAATCTATCTGTTAGGTAGTTCCAGCTTGTTAGACTGTAGTAGGTGGCGGGGTATCAGTTACCCCTCCTTAGGTACTCCACTGTTACCAGGCACCACCTATCATCTCGATTCTCTATAAAGGGGTATAGGTAGTACTTACGTACATATTTCCCGTACCTAAGAGGTACCTAGCTTGGTACGGAACTCTAAGACTTGCCTAATCCGACCTAAAGACTCAGCTTTTGACGAATCACACGTTTCCCCAGCTTGCCAATAAAAGCTCCACGCTGAAGTCGTTTTGGTAATTCGCGTTGTCAAGGCGAATTCTGGTTATATAAGATTAATACATTACCTATATCCCAATGATCTTAATTCAAAAGGTATTGTAAGATAAGCGAGATTGTTCTCTTGAGGATATATCAACATTACGCGCTGAGAGTCAAGAGTATTATATGAGAGAGGACCTTCCTACATAATGACCTAGGTGTCATATATTAAACGTAATAGTCGTAAGACTATTATGCCGTGCTTAATTAATATACACCATAGAGAAGATACCTACCTACAGACCTCTCTCATCAAGGTGTATCCTATTCTAGCACACCTCCTACACCAACCATATTCAAAATACCACCCCTCTCAAAACACACACACCTAACCCCCTACCTCCTACCCCCCAGACGCTCTCACGGATCCACATACCCACCCGGCTTCGGCGGCCCAGACCTCGCCGACCCCTCGACCCGCGTGATCCCCAGCGCGGCGATGTCGACGCCGTCCAGCACGCGCAGGTTGACGGGCGACCAGTCGAGGTGGTCGCGCGCCCACCGGCGCTGCTCGGCGGGCAGCTCCCGCTCGATCCGCTCCGGCGTGTAGTCCTCGATCCGGTTGTGCAGGGACACCCCGCACGTCCGGCAGAACGACTTGCGCCACACCCCGCCCCCGAATGAGTAGTACCCCATCCCCGTCCCTTCCGAGGTTGTAGCCACGATGCAGACTTGCGCTTTGGACGGGTAGATCCAGCAGTAGGCGTTCTGGAGAGACCCCTCCCCCTGGGAGAAAGGAGGGGGGAGGGGAGGGGAGAAGAGGTTAGTAGTTGTGTGATGATGATGATGATGATTTGTGGATAAGTCTGCGAGAGAGAGAGAGAGAAGATTTGACTTAGGTATGTTGAGTGGAAGTGATGCTACAATAAATCAAAGGTGAAGAGCAGGTACCTAAGAAAAGGCAACTTACGCGGGTACAGATGCTGCAGTCGCATTCTATAACGAGGCCGTCGTACGTGCCGTCGATAGGCTTCGACTTCACAGCCAGCGTGACGGCCCCGCAGTGACAGCTCCCCGTGTATATCCTCGCGCCCTCGATTTCGGCCGGAGGCTCCGGACCGGTGAACTCGGGTGGAGTCCAGGGCGGTGGCGTCGCTTCTTCGTCAAGGCTGACCGAGGGGGAAAAGATGATGCGTGTTAGCTAGTTTAGGTAGTCTTAACTATGTTTTTTCTTCTCCTGTTATCTCTTGGGGGGGCTAGAGTTGGATTATTAACTAACGGTTTTGTGTCTATATCCCATATTTTAATCTGCTGGAGCACTCGTATCTAAAGCTGCATTAATAGGAAGCGCCATGTTTAGGTAGGTATTAAGAGATTCGAAGCGGATTTGATATATATAAACTTGCATTCACGTATATTTTTGTGTCGATACGGAACAGCAGAACGCTGCATGTCGGACAGAACTACGAACAAAGTGTTAGCAGTTAGGAAGCTCCTTACTTTATATATTTCTCCTCTTGAAAATCCTTCCACGCTCTATAACTTACCTGGTATTTCACACCACCAAAGGTATAGTTCGACAACGTAGCCGGGTCGCCTTTGACGAATTCGATGTCGTCGCTATCGTTCGGGCTTAGATAAATGCCACCCTTTTTGTAAGAGTAGCTGCAATTAGCCTGCAGCCCGGTTTTGATGTTCTCCGGAAGCTCGACTTCGAAAACGTATGTGGTGCAATGGCAGTTGCCGCGATACTTCTTGGTGGGCTCGTTCTCAGCCATAGTGGTGATACTTTGTCTTAGGTAGTTACCTGGTTCTCATCTAAAGTTGGAACGTTGTTGAGAATGAGTGAATTAGATATATATAACACGGAAATAAACGAGAGCGAAGTCGGAAAAGAAAGATTAGATGAGTTCGTAAGAGTCAATGGTTATTAATCACGGATTCCTGTCCTGCGAATGGGAATATCTCCTTCAGTCAAGGTGAGTTTTAAGCCCAAATTACTCGGCCCGTTAAAACTTGGACAAATAATAAAGGTCGTGCGGTGATTTCAATTTTGGATTACGCCTCAACGTATGAATCTCATTTGGAATGAGTAATGTATATCCCCTTCATATTGTATTTTGGGTAACGGTTTAATGTCACGTTTGAAGTTCTATTGACCTAGCAGCCAGGTCCCAGGATTTACCTCAAGACGGCTTATTCGGGCCATCTTCTAGAAGAGGTACATGCTAGGGTATGGATCATGAAAGCATCATCATATGGTTGGTTGATAGTTGACACACTATCCACTTACTTACATACTTCCACATCTTGGAAACTTGCATTGCAGGAGTTATTAAGCACATTAGGTTACTTGTACTTAATATCCAACCTGTCGTCTTGGACTCAAAGCGCACAAGACAAAAAAAAGCGTAGTAGAACGTTGTAGGTGAATTACTACCGATCGCAGCCTACGACATGAACGCCAAAGGCGCCAGCTCAAGGCGAGCCTCATAGGGGATACCTATGTATATAATAATAACCCTGCTTTTTGCGACAAAAAAAACTTCGACCTTACAAGCCGATAATAGCTCATGTCTTTCTTTTTGCGACCTCCGAAACTCCGTCGTAGAACTCAATAGCATAGAACCTGATATAACCTGCCCAGACGCCCGCTAATCGTACTCGTAGAGTTGATAATGATGATGATATACGCCGAAGGGAGAGAATATTCTCTCATACCCCCTCCCCCCAAATACCCGAGACCAAAAAAACAAACACGCGCGCGCGCATATAGTGAGTGTGTTTATTTATTAGTCCTTCCGCCGCGACTCATATGCCGCGACGGCAGCTTCGAGTTCGCTAAGGCTCGAACGTTCGCCGTACGCCTTCTCCAGAGCCTCATTTCGGCGCGCCTCCGCCGTGGGCACGGGTATCGGTACAGTGGCCGGGATGGCCTCGGCGCTGCGGAACAGCTGTTCCTGTTGGACGTGGTGTTCCTGCTGCCACTTCTCGGACTTGACGGCTTTGTATTTTGCTAGGCCGTATCCTTTACCGAGGGGGGAAGGGGTGTTAAGTGTTAGCCGGTG
Source organism: Daldinia caldariorum (assembly GCF_022478825.1). NCBI lineage: Eukaryota > Fungi > Ascomycota > Sordariomycetes > Xylariales > Hypoxylaceae > Daldinia > Daldinia caldariorum. The sequence goes on along the minus strand of NW_025953045.1, from coordinate 1,189,843 downwards.
TCAACCATGGGGTTGGATGTTATAATAGGTAGGTAGGTAGGTATACTAACCAATTCCTACGGCTGCGATTGTTGCAGTAGCACTAGAGGTTATTGTTAACACATATCGACGTGTGATGATAGGGTTTGCTTGTACTTACATCGTCCTCTCGACACGTCCTGACTTGTGTAGAGCTGGGAGGTAGTGCGGGTAGACAGGCGACGCGGCCGAGAAAGGTCGTGGTGCGTTGAAGTTGGCAGGCATTTTGATATGGTATGCTATTCGGAAGCGCTGCAGGGCACCTACGGGATCGAAGACAAGAGCACACAAGAGCAGACGAGTAACAGGTGGGTAGGATATAGGTTTATCGAGACGGGTTTACTTTAAAGTAGGTACCTAGGTAGGTAGGTAGGTAGTATTACCGTTTCGACGAGACGAAGTTGGAGTTGGAGTTGGGATGGGAGTTGATCAGGTAGTGACAAAAGCTCCGCCTAACTTAGAAAGGAACAGGACAACTTTAATATATATAAATTCTAAAATAGAGGCAACACAGAAGCAGCTACGGATGAAATATAGGAATAACTTAGGCTCAGTTCCTTGGCAGGCACAGATGGGTTTTACACCCGGTATAAATACTCCAAGATATGCTGCGTCTCCTGAGGTGCCAGCGATCTTAACCGGGCTTCAACCAGAAGAGGCTTCTGGTGCCGGTACCCAAAATCATGCCTTTTTCGCTGATTGTACCGTCAGATTCGAAAGGACAGCGCGAGCGAAATGGTACGGGTATGAGCCGAGATGGGTCGATGTGACGCATGAAATATATGGGCTAGACCACTTTTTTTTAACTCTAGATATTAAGAGGGTATTAGAAGTACGTAGTAGGGCGGGTAGATCGAAAGATGGAACATGGGGGGGAGGCGAAGGGTAAGGGAAAGCGGGGAGAGGATTAACGAGGCGCATATGCAATGTCGTGTGATCGTGGGGTCATCACAAGCATTTTATACCTTCTTCTCCAAAGTGATAAAACCACGCTATGTAACAAAAAATACAAATATATTAGATTATGCGGTAGATGATTTGGGAATATCGTGGTTAAAGTTTTTGTTATGGTTTAAGGGGGGAATGGAGAATAAACTCGACACAAGTCTAACAAGGACTAGGGGGGTGCCGCCTTACCGGGACAGGCCGAGGTTTTAGGCCTTTTTATTTTTTTTATGGACTATTCACCTACTCCGTTTAGATGGTTTCCCCCTGAAGCCTCGGCCGACTTCAAATCCATACTAGGTAATATAAACATAACCCGGCAGTTGATCATACGCTTGCTTTTAACGAGACGAAACAGATAAAACACTAGATATCTCTCGAGATCTTCTAAAGAAACATGTTTTGAACTTGGTTAGCTCGAAAATAGAAATCCCGAACCGCTAGACGTATGACATTGGTTGTGCATCCTGGGTTGAAACACGGCAGCATTGTATTCATATTCATATCCATATCCATATACCAGTCATCAATATTTCCTATACCCCCCTATCATCTACACCCCCTACCAGCCAGATCTCACTCACCTCACGTCTAATAACGACATACCTATCCCGTCCTGCAAGTGACGAGACGAGACGCCCGTTCCCAACTCGAGTAATAAGCCACTAGGTCTATATGCATGTGCCGAGCTGAGCGATTGGCCACTTGTACATTACATGTCCCCTCCCCCAGACCGTTAGTTAGGTAGGTTAGCTTCGCGATGGAAGCATTCTTCCTAATCCGGATGCCACAAGCGTCAGTCTAGTAACACACGTATATGTATACCTTGGCAGTTATCAATGCACCTATCAGGTATCTATCCAAGCCCGTCGATGAAGGGCTTGGTCGTTTGACAAGCAGCAAGCGACCGTTTTAAAAGACCGCCAGTCGAGGTTCCACAACGCAATGGAACCTTGGTCGTGGTTGGCACAACACAGTACGAGCGATATACATGAGGTACATACTTGGCAAACCTGTGTCGATCTACATTTTATGCCTCCTTTATATCTGGTGGTCGGTGCCGGGTAGCTTACCTTACCTGAGGTACTTACGGTCGTAAGCTTCGTGGCACCAATATCACTTGAAGCAAACAGCACAGACGATGCCGAGATGCAGCAAGTAAGTAAGGTAAGTAATATCAGGATTGTAAATAATAGATACCCAACGAGGTAGGTATCTAACCTATCACTACGTAGGATGAGAGGTACCAATTAATCCCGGGCTCGCATAGTACTGCATATCTAAGACGCTATAGAACTCGATACTCAAAGCGATACGTGATTCGTAAAAGAATAATTCGCATTTGTCTAATTCATAGCCCGAGGTCTTCCAGCACCTCGATTTTTGTTTTGCTTTTTGGTCCGTGCTATCTCGACACGAGCAATTCGTTCCACTTACGACATCAGAATCTCATCTTGGATATCATTACTCTCTATCGTTTTAGCCTCCCAAAAGCCGCCCCCCCTTCGTCAGGTCATTAACGACTACCTGCGAGTTTACCGTTTCGAGACGGGAATTGGACTGCGCTGAAAATTATATACTCCTAAAAATTCCTGCCTCATCAAGCAGCCGCCGTACCGATCTTGTTCAGGCCCTTGAGGGAACCCAGGCTTAGGGCCAGTCCTTGTGATCTGCTTCTTATGCGGACGAAACCTGTGATTGGCCCATCTTCGCCTTCCTTTTCGATACTCAAGTTTGCCAGAGCATCCTCGCCTGCAAATCGTTAGTAGTTGGTAACCAACTAATAAATCATGACTAGCTGATAGTAAAGACTTACCAAATACGCTCTTGGCATATAGGTTGGCGCTCAGGAATTGACAATCGCCCTTCATGCTGGCTTCCGGCGTTAGGCAGTTCATATTCGTGCAAGCCATTAGTTGCTCCAGGAATTCGCGGAGGCTCTTGGCCTTGCTGTTGATGTTGACCTTGTTCTCCCACTCGAATTCCGTCCACATCGTGCGGAACTGAGTCTCGGTACATGTGGCGGGCTGGATGTAGTCCATGATGTCGACGTGCAGGTCATTGAGAATAACAACATTGGTGTCGGTGCTGTGGGCTCCGTCGTACACCACGTTACCAAATATGACTCCCGTATCTGTCGATGAGACTTTAATAGTACACTGCACATTATGGAAGTCGTGCGGGCCAAGGTTCTGCGTAGTGGGTCGTTCGACAACCTTGAGGTCACCTAGAGTAGCGAACTCAACAGACAGATTCTGGAGCGTCTCGGTCGTTTGGTTGACCAGAAGAACATCCAAGACAATGTCGAACTGATGTACGTTAACATATGCCTCGGCGTATACAGGATCGGAGAAACCGGTAAGCTGAACGACGCGGCTTAGTTTCGATGTAAGGTCTTCTGATACGGCCTCTCCACCAGTAGCCCTCTCGAGGTCAAGCTCGATCTCGTCAGCACCGTCTGCTACGTTCTTCTTAGATAGCTGTCTAATCTGAACGACGTCGTCAACTTGAACAGCAGTCTTGGCCTTTTCGAAAGCAGCCTTTGCCGCCCGCTTCTTTTCTTCGACTTGGACCATAGCACGGAAAGCCTTCCGCGTATCGTCGAGGAATACTGTTTCCAATTCTTTCCTCTCGGAGAACTCCGCCAACGACCGAACACAGGACATTATCCTGTCAACGGAATCTTCGTCGATGGGAGCCTTGACGAATTGCGACTGACCGACGCGAATGATAGAAATCATAATCAGCATAGCTTCGGCCCTGAGGGCGTTCGTTCGGGCCTTGTCCGAAGAGATCTCGGAATGCCGCATGACCAGCTTGGTAAGGGTTGCCGAAAGAACAGCAGCCAGGTAATAGTCGCCTTCGAGGATGAGCTGGCGTAGTGGAGGCTTCTGAGCAGCCTTGACAGCTTCTAGTTTGGCGGCCGCTGCCGAGCTGCTAGTAAGGGCTGTCTCAGTAGCGTACGTGCCGTCGGCAAGGACTCTTCTCGAGCCTGACGGTGCTGCCGACTTGGAGTGACCGTTAACCTGCTCCTTTTCCTTCTCTTCATCGCCGTCTACATTGTCCAATAGTCGCTGCTCGGAAGCAAGGATAGGTATCTCTCCTAGACTTGCGCGTATACTCTTCCAGGCATCACGGATATCTTTCTCTTCCAGAGAATACTCGCCGATAATCCAGATAATCCCACGGTAAACTTTGCCTGCTCTCACTTCGCTGAGAGTCTCAACTAGTCGGGAGACAATAGATGGCCGAAGCTTTGGGAACTTCTCCACCACTTCCTTGACAAAGCTAATGACGTCGACAGCGGAGGAATTGCTGAAGTCGGCAATGAAGTCCATAAGTAGATCGACAACGCTGGCTGCAACTTCCGAAAACTTGATGGCACATTGGTGAATGGAGTGGATGAGGAGCTGTCGGTATTCGGCGTTCTTCTCGTATTCCTGATCAACAGTCTTAGACAGCTCCTTCTTGAGTAGTAAGATGACCTCTTCCACATTCTTGCTCGACACCATCTCCAGCGCGATGCTGAGGGCCTTTCGTCGGACGTCGATGTCGGGACTAGATAGCGCACGTAGAATCTCCATCACTAGATCGTCGAGTACGCCCTCGTTCTTCTGTCGTAGCTGGTCAACCCGATCAAGAACGATGAGTTTCACATTGTTATCGGCTTCCTTTATGCTGAGTTCGATAAATTTAGCCGCTGCCGCCTTTACCGCAACCGGGTTGCTAGTTAACGCTGTTAAAGACGAAGCAGCTTCGTAGACGACCGTCGAAGCTCCGGCCTCCAATAGATCGAAGATGAGTCTTAAGTAACGAGCCTACAATTATTAGTGGATAAGCTCACCAACTTAAAGTCTGGGCTTGGCTAGTTTACCTTGTGCTGAGGGTTCTGAACTGCATCTTTTCGAATGAACTCTAGCTCCACCAACTGTAACAACTCCTCGGCGTTCGGAATGCCTTCAAAAACGGAGCTCAGGTATACTAGGGCCTTCTCGTGGTCAATGCTAGCCAGAGCAGAGAAAGCATTGCGCTTGCAAGTAGCATCGCTCTCTCCCTCGAGGAAAGTAGCGATCAGCTCGGAGGCGTCCGGGATGAGGGATGGTGAATGTAAGAAGATGGAAGAGATGGCAAAGACTGCGTTCTTTCGGACGTAGGCGTGGCGGTGCTCAAGGCAAGCCCGAGCAGAGGATAATAGGGGTTCGATAAGCTCTGGTTCTCGTAGCTTGCAAAGGAATCGTAACGTATTTCCCCTGATGTATTCGTTCGGGTGCTGAAGATCATTTCTAATGCCATTGCTAAGTCCAAAGCTGTCAGCAAGCGAATCCTGTATGCCTACCTAACCTAAGGTAAGTATAGCTATTTCTTTCTGCACTTACCAAACAAGAATCATCTCCTGCTTCAGTTTGCCGGAGGAGTCGAGCTTGGGGCAGATCTCGTAGTAAAAATATAATAGTTTCTTCAAGGGCTTATATTTTGAAGGCATGACGAATCGGATAATGTGCATAAGGAGCTGAGGCATAGGGTCTCCATTCAACATGATAGTTAAGATGCGCTTCATGGTGTCGACCTTTGTCTCATCCGTACCCTTTTCCAGCTGCATGCGCAGATCTGACATGGATGGGACATCTGCAGCATTGTCCTGGTGGACTAAGCTATATGCGTTTTCGAGGAAAGTCGCCATGTTGAATAATTGTTGCGGCTTACGCCGACGTGGTGGACACGAACAGATATATTAGGATGTATGTAGATAGACCAACGCGGAACGAGGAGGGCCAGATCAATCTTGGGTTAGGTAGACCAAGTTCAGGTATTATATTGGAGGGTCGTGTCGGGAGAATAACGGCTTCGAAAGGCTCGAGGGATGGTGTGAGATTCGTTAGATACACAAGGCTGAAGTAGAATTGAACAATTAAAAGAGCCGTCCCAGCAGTTAAAGAGGTGGTTTAACGAGGTCAATGCGAACATGCATCCCAGTTGAAATTTGCTGGGGTCGAGGAAAGATGAACGGGCGGTGATGCTGTTATGGAGTTTTGGTGATGATTGGAATTGAAATCCGTCCAGGCTGGCCCCAAAATCCAAATGTCCAAAGCTGGGAGTACCTAGGTACCTACACATAGAAATCTGTCCCTCCTGAAATGGCTGCACAATGGGATGGGTTCTAAAGTGAATAAGGCAAGCTGATTGGTTGTTATGCAAAGTTGAATTAAATAATCCGTTGCCCGAACATTAGCCAGGTGAAGTTTCAAAAGTGCAGGTTAGCGCAGGTTAGCTTACAGGTGCCAGCCTCAACTACATGAAGGGTGGATCCGTGTTTGTGGCTTACGCAAACATCGTACCTCTAAACTCATGTGGTATGTAACTGATATACTTCCCCACGCACATGTTGCCGTACCTAGCTTCCCTCCCCCTGCCCCGCCGAAACTTTCTAGACCTGCCCGCGCCAAGCCGTCGTCCAGTGAAGCCTCGTCGCAACATTAAGCAAGGCTAAAGTTACCTAAGATAGCGACACCCTTCAGAACGCGGGTGTTACCTCCGTCATTAATAAATCCATTAGCTACAAAGTTAAAATCTAAGACCGTACATCCTTTATCTTTCTATACTCGTACAACTCTCTAATACCTTTCAACCGTCATAATTAAAAAAAAACACCGACATGGCTTCTTCCGGTGAGACATTCTACCTACGATACTAGTAAGTACGAGCTGCAAATAAATACATAAATAAATACATAAATAAATAAATAAATAAATAAAGCTTGAAGCTAATTGATCTCTACAGTTCAGGCCACTCGGGTCGTTTCGGTCATGAATTTCTCGGTACGCTTACCCACGATTCCCACGCCCATCCTTCGCCCATCCTTCGCCCATATATACATATACATATATATCTGTGACCTAATCAAGCACCGATGTGGGTTGGAAGAGGAAGCTGATCAGCCTCGCAGAGTTCGACTTCAGAGTAGTAGGAGACGGTCGAAGCGCGGTAGCTCGATACGCGAACAACTCCAACTACCGAAATGACAGTCTGATCCGAAAAGAGAGTATGTCAGCACCTATCTCTTATTATACATTCCACGAACGAGTTGCTCTTTCTCTCTCCCGCGGGGCAACCAACCCGAAGCAGCGAGAAGATATTGGGCTAACGATGAATACAGTGTGCGTCAGTTCAATAGTGGTGGATGAGATCAAGCGCATTGTCAAGTCGAGCGAGATCATGAAGGAAGACGATGCCAAATGGCCGCAGAAGAACAAGGATGGCAGGCAGGAGTTGGAGATTCGCATGGGCAATGATCACATATCATTCGAGGCGAGTAAACTTGCTTTTTGTCTTCACTCTCTTGACATACTATCGTGGAACAGTGAACGCTAATACCAAATGCAGACAGCCAAGATTGGTTCCCTAATCGATGTGACGGAATCAGCAGATCCCGAAGGCTTAAGGGTATTCTACTACCTAGTACAGGACTTAAAGGCTCTCGTATTCAGCTTGACATCACTTCATTTTAAGATCAAGCCCATCTCTTGAAGGGCTAAGACGGATATGGCGCACAGGTGCGAGCTTATGATCATCATTATGTATACATAGAGTAGTACGACATTTCCCTCCGAACCCCTTAACAATATACCCCCTTACCGCGAAGTTGTGAAATGCTGCACTATTCCTGTCTGTCGTGAACATGATGTGATGCCTCCCGTTAAAAAGGAGAACGAGACCAGGACCCAGACCTCTGCGCTGGGCTATGCTCAATATCGAGTTCCGTACTCCCCCATATTTGCCTTATGAAAATGGAGATGCCAGCTAACACCATTCCCTATGATTTCCTTCGCTTTGCCAAAAAATTACTTACTACTACTATTCGAGCGAGTGGCCGTACCGTATGCTATTCTGGCGTCCACTGTCGGGCATCAACTGTGTAATCGTTCATTCCATATAAGAGAAAACAAATCCCACACGGCTATCGAAACTCCACAGCGCCAAAGCACCCTCTGTCTTCTACGTGCTTAAGCTCTAACTGTTGGAATCTACAATGGTAACCAGTCATATTAGCAACAATACTCTTAATAATACGTCTCTGTTGGTCGTGGCCTGAGTGGTAATAGATGTGGGACAAAAGCAAGATAAGACACGATATTTTATGCATATCAACGCGTACATGTAAGGTATGTATGTGGATATATGAAGCAGGATAGGTATTGAATATAACAAAGACGGGGAAAAGAAGGAAAACATAAACATACTTCTCGCTCTTTGAGTGGAAATATATACCACTGACGCTCCCTTCTTTCTGATTGAAACAGATATAGTAGAAGCCTTCGAAGCTGGCTCCGTTGATCGTGCGGACTCGATGGTCAGGAACGAGGAAATGTTCCTTCCAACGCATGAAGATGTTTTCCCGTTGAGCCAAGTTTGGAATGGTAACGGGTCCCTTGCGTACTTGTTTGGCATATTGTCGGAATGCCGTGAACTTGCTCCAGTGACTCAGATCGATCTTGTCCGTCGCACCCCAGCCTGCATGCTTCGTGATGAAGCCATACTTGCTGCCGATGATCTCGCCTTCGAAATACGTCGTCAGTGTCGGATTATCTTCCGTCAAGCCTAAGGGATGCACCTTGCATTAGCATATACAGTCCAAGTCCTATAGTTCGGAAAGTTGAGGGGGTTGATACGCCACATCACGGCGATTGGTACAAAAATATAAACCCAATGAAACGAGGAAGATTGGTTGAGAATGGGGTTGGTGGATTGGTAAAGACGAACCTTGGATTCTGAGAAACCCGCAGAGGAATGACTCCCGCAAATCGATATACTTGATTTCCACTTGCACATCGTATACTTGTCGTTCCGATTGCTGCGTACCATGGAATTTGCTGCCGGGTCGTAGGAAGGACGAGGGTGACGTCGGTATTATCTTGAGCAGAGTTAGCAAATGCATGGTGCTTCAGCAACGGGAATACATCATGTATTATCATCGCTAACAAAAATACATAAATAAGGGGCATACAAACTTACTCGAATATTAGTGTAGTCATATCCCATTGATGGCGCATAAATATCCCCTTCCTGCGACCGACTCGACATCGCGCCGTATTCTAACTTCTCACCGTCCGCGCCGATGGAGGTTGCAACATCATAATTGCCACTAGATCTTTGCACTCTTGATGGCGCATCGAAGTCGTTTCTAGCCAATGCATCATGTTCCTCGTCTGTGGGCTTATGAGCTGACGTGGTAATCTGGGAGAGAGTGCCGGAGCGGTCAGGAGAAAGTGTGGGTTCGGTGCGACTCATTAATTCTGGCCCAGGAGATTCTGTGGCTGATCGCGAGTCTAAAATGTCGTGTTGAGCATTGGTGGAAAGTGGTGCGCTGACTGGTTCAGGAGAGGCTGATGATGTTTCTGGACTATCAATGTTCATCTCAAGTCCATCTTGTTCAGGTCGCCAACTACTGCCCGTAAATCGATGTGCTTCTTCGGGATCGGGGCATGATGAACTATGCGTTCTCGGAGGCAGTTCCGGAGGTGGATTGCTTGACGGTGTAGGCATACTGTCGACGCTGTGAGATGATATATGATGGGTGATGGGCGTGTAAGTGTGCGTGTGAGTGTGAGGGTGGCGATTCTTTGTCTCCCCCTTCAAAGTGAGATGTCTCGAGTGACAACGCGAGGGCTTGCGCGTAAGGGTTGAACAATGAAGCCTTACGCTGAGGTATGCGCTGTATTAACTGAAACCAAATAAATGTACAAATAAATTAATGCAAGAATAAGCTAAGTAATAAATAATGGGAAAAGTTGAGAAGCCGCGCCGAAAAGGAAAATGAGAAAGGAAAAAGGAAGTATCTCGTGATTTCAATGGAATAGGTTTTAAAAAAAGTTGGTTAGCACGAGCAAAGAAGAGGATTGGGGAGAGAGGTTGCTAAATGTCAAAAGAAAGAAAAAAGGGTCGTAAGAACTTTAGGTAAAGCCGTTAGTGACAGGATTGCAGGTAGCATGGAAGTTTACAGAAGTGCTGCTAGTAGTGCTCGTAGTTGCTAGTAGTGCTACAGTGAGTTGTTGGAGGCTTGGAGCAATAGCCTTGAAGGTCTGGGGGTGGGGAAAGAATAAGGACCCAATAGCTAGGGTAGACAGGGGCGGTAAGCCTATTATTAGACCCGTAGTATAGCCCTTGGTCTTGGTAACCTTCACCGCATGAAGTGCGCATATGTAAGCTTTGATGCGTTTGGGAACAGGAAGCACATGGGCAGGAAGCACCTGGACTTCCAGCTTCCTATGTAGGTCTAGGTACCTAGGTAGGTACGGTTAGGTACGGTTAGGTACTCGCTCTAGGTACGGATGCGTATGTAAGAAAGAGAGAGATAAGCAGAGCCGATAAGGTTTCGACCGTACGATGGGAATAAAGCCGAACAGGATTTTCTAGAAAACCAGGAACAGTCTTACACTATACCTAATCAATCGTCAGCCAACCTCTTGAAGCCGAGAACTACATATTACGGAATATTACCCGACTATCAAGATGGATTATTAGATTGGGCTAAAGAAAACTTGTGTATCAATGTGGCTGCTTACAGTACATATGTAAGTAATACTAATAGGAAAATCACAGTATTCAGTAGGTGTCAAAAGAAGCGAGGCGATAATACTAACCACCCAGATACAGTACATCTAGGTACCTACTTAAGTATAGGTTAGTTAATGTTCAATTAACAAAACCATAACCTTGGGCTATCCCAAGTTTGCATCCGGAATGTTGTCAAATAGAAAATAGGAAATAGGAAATAGGAATGCTCATGCTCATTCAATTTCCGATGGCTTTCTTTATCTAGAGCCCTGCCTAATGCGTGTCTTAAACATCATGTGCCATGTGCTGCATAGATGAACACGCCATGCATGTCGGAATACGGGAGACAGCTTACAAAGTATCTACCTAGGTAGGCAGCTAGGATGGATATCTATAATTCTGACAGCACTGACTAAAATAACACGATGGCGTCATCCAAATATTACGTAGAGAAGCTTAATTAGACGGTACCCTTGAAAGTCCTAGAATTCAACTTTTCTCTCAGCAATGTACAATACTTACCTAGACTTACAATTTACAACTTTCTTCCAAAGGTACCTCCTAACCTAAGGCTCACCAAACAAGTCACGGCGCGTCTCGTGGCTGCATATTCGGTTCTATAATGCCACGGTACACGTATGCCGCCAACCTCCACTTAAATAACCACGTGAAGATACAAAAAGAGCTGTGCTCAGCGGGTTGGGCGGGAGCAGTGGATACCCTATCTACCTGAGTATAACTGGAACTGCGCTGCTTGTGCTATTACCTAAGGTACGGTTTACCGAGGTAGGTATTCCAATAGGTTAGGTTAGGTAGGTACCTATATCCTATATCCTATTGAACCTGACCTATTGTTTAGGGTGCCTACACCTAAAAATGGGGAATGCTTTGCAGCTACGATTAGCGCTATATACTATGAAAAGTCAGTAATTACACACTAAGATATTTTGGTAGGCAACTTTTGTATTGTACAGGTACCTAACCTTTGAGTATCGATCTTCGAATACCTACCAGGTAGGTAAGCTTATCTGATCTGATATATTTCGTTCACTTAGTTGGACTTCATCTTTAATATACCTCGATTGCGCGTACTCGACCCCCCACAATCGGCTTTCGAATCACGTCGTACTTAAAGGATTCATATCGTGTCAGCCCGGTACCAATCATCCGTATATCAAGTATCCACTTTCTCTCCTTTTTTTTTCTTCTTCTTCTTATAGAAAAAAGGAGGTATAAGAAGATCGTCCAAATGGGTTCCCCTCTACAGGTCATCCTCACCCGGCCGCGACATCTGCATTCGCTTCTTCCGGTTTGAACCCCCTAAAATACGCTCGGCGGAAAGAATTCAGGTCATCTGCCGTACGACCTTTCACCTGTTCTTCCCTCTTCCTCTGCGCCAGTGCCGCCACGTCAACATCCGAATCTCGTAGACGGCGGTAAGTAATTAATCTTCGCGACCCTGAGGAACCTTGTCAGTCCAAACACCCACAAAAAGTGGTACTTATATAGTAAGCCTACATTTATTAAACACCTGAGAGCAGACGGCCACGACGCTCAGGCAAGGGTGTGTTGGTATAGGAATTTCTTGTTCCTCGTCATTGGCCGACGGCATCCAGAAAGACAAGCGGCCATCGTCTACTAGTGTATCCGAGGCGAAGTCTAGTATATCATCTAGCATAGCCGTGAAACTGTACGGTCTCTTCGGAGGAACGAATGTCGGCTTCCTAGTTTTCGTTAGCAATTGCTATCAGGATTTCCTAGGGCGAGCTACTAACTGGTACGACCGCTTCCCCTTTTCTACAAGCCAGGCGTCTTTCTCCGGATCTCTACACCCGAGAACTTTAAGCCCCTCCCTCACGCCGTATGGTGGGTCGCAGACGATGCCGTCGAGTATCCGCGCTCTTCGTATGGGACTGTTGGTTAAATCGCTGACGAAGACGGCACCGAGCAGGTGCTCGAGTCCGTATTGCTTAAAGTTACCTTTTAAGCTCCTCTTTCCACCTTCTCCCCTGACGCTACGGCCATCTATATCGCTCCCCATGCCAAGGGCGCCAAAATGCGCACATGCTATAGGAAAACTGCCAGTTCCAACAAATGGATCATAGAATATTTTTCCCGGTGCGGCGAGAGCAATATTGGCAGTGATCAATGCCAGTTCCGAATCCATGGAAGTTGTGCTGATATATCCCCTCTTTTTAAGGTCGTAAGTTTTGATTACCTCTCGTATACTGTGGCCTACGAGACGACCGAAGTATGCTTTTAAGGGGTTAGGCAAGTTCCGCGGTACTGAGTCAAACTCCCATTCCTCGAAGATAGTAAATTCCTGGTCTGGGGACTTGAGAAGAATCAGTCCGTCGAAGGGAAGATAGGCGAAGGTATTAATAAGTGCCAATTTATTCTTTTCCGGTCGCGAACCCTGATAAGCGTCTATATTGATCTTAAACGAGACATCTTTATATTTAGGCCATAGGTGAGCAGTGTCACGCTTCACTGCGGCGTGCAGCTCGTCATACGTCTCTCCTGCTCCCCAGAGCTCATGGATGGTTTGTGCCAAGACCGAACGTCTTAGGAGAGCTTTTGCAGCCTCTTCTGACTCCAGCCGGACTATACAAAAAGGCGACTAGAGAGAATGTTTGTGAGCATAGAGCTTTGAGGAAGCCAGTTACGGTAATATGCTATAAATTATTACCTCGTCGCTATATGAAATAATTTCCAGCTTAAGACCCTCAACAACAGCGAGTGACTGAATTTCCGGCAAACGGAAGCTCTCATGAGACTGAGAGAAACGAATGAGATAGTCCATTTTGAACTGTGAGTCTTGAGCGTTTCGTAGTTGCTACAGGCAGATTAACTTGGATGTGTTGTATGTTTTTTGCTTCGAAATTATTTGTAAATTGCTCCATCTGAAGTTAGGAATAATGTTTGATACCTACTGCTAGGAATACTAAACATGTAACGAGTGAGTCCGTTTGTACCTAGAGGTTTCATAAAAGTGAAAATAAAAAAAGAACGTTGATAATAACAGAGGGTGTGTTTCTAAGAGAAAAATGGCCGAGTGCTTGGTATGGCGCTACTATTGATTTCTGCATGGCCCGCTTTAGTGCCATTGAGTCTTTAGGATTGCTGGAGGTAGTATTCGTTAAACCGCCCTAATCTTATAAAGAATATTGCTGTTAGTTTTACGGTGGAGGGTCGTTGTAGGTTAAGTACCTCTAACATAGTAACTTCAAAAGTTCGCGTTTCTATCTCGATATCTTATTAATACCTTAGGTACCTATATCCAACATCAAATTCCGGGCAACACCTATTACATTTTATAAGTCCCGGAATCTTATCACGTACCTAGGATACTCTGCTCGTGATGTTTTCTTTCTCTGCGCCGAGCGTCCATCAATCTTCAAAATGCTTCGTCACATACGGAGTGATGGGCCATCCCGACCCCCAAAACTTACCAACGAAGGGAAAACCCTGGAGCACGTTATTGTCGCAAGACTTCGTTTACAAAGTATGAGCACCTATGTCTAAATTATTATATCCAATGCGTTTACTAATGCGGCTCAGGTTGATTTAATTCTCCCAGCAGAACTAACGCAGCTCGTCAAAGACAAGCTCATAGGTGATCCGAGCCGAGCACCTGTATTTTATAAGGTCATCATGAAACTTGGACAAGTCCTAGAGGGTGACTTCTTCACCGAATACATCAAGATAGGTAAGTTAGTTTCTTGCTGCTGCCGCTCTACAGATGTCAAGGTTAACACGAGGACAAGGCAATATCATGATGCTCTCGGAGGGAAGAATAGATTCCGAGAATGTGTTTTCTCTAAAAGAAGGTATGCATACCTAGCCTATATATTTATCCACTCTTATTAATATAATGCGTATAACTGACAATAATCTTTTGAATATTCTAGGCGTGCTCACTATGTATCTCGATAAAGAGACGTATGAGCGAGCTGGGCTTGTTGGAAGACCTCACGGAGTTAAGGGTAAACGAGGCCTCAAGCCGAGATGGAGTATGTTCATCAACGTATCAATTTTCGTTGCGATTGCTAATCAAGCTCTCAAGTTGTACAATTCGATCTTCGAAGCCCCTCGATGCTTCACGGGAAGAAGGGTTTTGATAGATTAGCATACGCATGCAAGAATGTCTTCAACGCGCCTGTCACATGGCTTTTTCACAATCTTTCGAAGAGTGAGTTGCGCATATTTATTTCCTGCCTAGTTGCGCCATTACTCATAACTATGTGGCATAGCACCCGTCCCTGATCCTCTCTCGCGGCACTATCCTGTGAAGTATACATCATATCCTAAGATCTCCGAGGATATCTCTGCAAAGATGCCATCGCTCAAACCTCCAGCCACTATTTTATCAAACCAAAGTCGGTTAGATTTAGATGAATTCGCCACGGACTTATACGAGTGGCTGTCTCTAGTCAGACTTGATAGTCCGCGAATCAACGTGGATGACAAAATCGACCCATATCTGTCTAGTTACGCCGTTCCTGGTGATCTCGATGACCTTTCGGAAGGGAAGCTGTGCCGAATTAGCTGGCAAGGCTTTGTCCCGCCGAGGTGGACTCGACAAACATTGGTGGATGTGATACTCGCCCTGCCAGCCAAGTCATGGTTTTCCCTAAGTACTACAACGTTCGCGAGAGATATCATCGGAGACAGCGCCGACTGTACTATTTTCAGACCACCTAACGCGTCTGGGGAGTATCTCCTTTGGGATATCAGGAAACATAATTGAGACACATCGCATTCCTAATTGGTAAACCAACCAACCTAACTAATCCTGTCTCGAACGAACATTGCGATCTGCGAGATTGCGCTCTGCTATGGCATCTTCAACTAGCTGTCTAAGTGCAGCTTGGCCAGCGTCGGAGTTGAAGTCGTCTCGCCCAGCTAATTCTTCTATCCTCCTTCGAAATTCGGGATCAACTTCGAGCTCAGTCTCATCGGTAGGTGCGACTGTGCTAAGAGATATGTTCAGACCTTGGGGTACGGGTGGCGCAGCGTTTGTGTCCGCATTCGTTCCATTCGTTCCATTGGCTCCATTCGGTAGAGTTTGGGTATGGCCAGCTTCCTCCTTGGTCTTTAGATACTCAGCAACCTCTGGAAATTCACCCTCTTCATCTATCTTCTGGAAAGCAGTATATCCATCAGAACCTTTGATCGAAACATCAGCTCCCAACTCCTCAACTAGGACGCGAGCAGCTTCGACTGTTTCAACCACGAAGAGGGCCGTCTCTTCGTCTTCGTCGCGCAGGTTAACATCGACATTGAACTCGCGAATTAAGGTGCGGAGGAGATCGAGATGATTGTAGCTCGCAGCCGCGTGAACTAGGGAGTATCCGTGGGAGTCTTGTTCGGAAGCTCGACTAGGGTTCTCTCGAAGGAGGGGCAGTAGATCTGGGCTGTTGTCGGCAGCTAACAGGAACGGGTTGGCAGACATGGCGACCGGAAGAATTAGATAGTTGGGGAGTTGAATTTGTCGAGAAAAAAAAAAGAAGGAAGGGAAAAGATTACTGCTAGCCAAATAAATTGGTATGAGAAATGGAAAACCTTGAGCTTTACTTAGTACGATGGCTACTCCAGAATTTTAGATCGCATACTTTAGGCCGTATGAAAAATTCGGATTGATAAATTGAAGAGTGGGCTAAGGTATGACGCACGTTGGTAAAATCGAATTAAGCTTCTCAACCCCTCATCCCCTCGCTAAGTTCTACCTACCTAACAACCCCCTCCATCGAAAAAACGAAATACAATAAAATGGTACCTAGGTACATGTAGAAGATACCTTCGAAGCTATTATAAGATATAAGCAAATCACTAGTAAGAATCCTCCCACTCTCTACAAATAACCTCATTATTTATCAAGACTCTCGATATCCTATATATAATTAGCTTAA
Source organism: Daldinia caldariorum (assembly GCF_022478825.1). Classification (NCBI taxonomy): domain Eukaryota; kingdom Fungi; phylum Ascomycota; class Sordariomycetes; order Xylariales; family Hypoxylaceae; genus Daldinia; species Daldinia caldariorum. Next base: position 1,173,416 of record NW_025953045.1, on the reverse strand, counting down.
GACGATGAAGTTTGTACCTTCGGAGCTGTCATGTTTTTGAGCCCGTAGCCTCGCTTTCGTGGTGATAGAGGACCAGTGAGTGCTCGCTGGACTTGGTGATACGTATACCCAGTCCATTTTGAAAGGTCCATGTATGTCAACTCGGGGTGATATTTCTTCAAGACGCGTATCTCGAGCCGTTGGTCCCTAGTAAGCTCGGGCGCCTTTCTCTTAATGCTATTAGGGTCCCTATATCGCCAATGTGGCCGTCGGTTTGTTTCAGAGGGCGTGGCGGGCTCAAGCACCCGTGGATTCTGTTGCCGTTCGACGAGGCTTTCGGCAGGCACAGGGGAAGGCGATGTGGTTACTAGCCGTTGACGACGTACCCAGTCGATTCTTTCTTGCAAGTCCATTTTTTTTTGGGGGGGGGGGGAGACCAACGTTACGAATAGGCTGAAGGTTTCAAGTAGGAGAATCTTGACTGAGTGTGAAATGTCACAGGCGTACGGAAGGTAGGTAGCATTTATATACTTGTATTAGAGTTTCTGTATCTTTCTATACAAAATCGGGTGGCTCAGTACTTATTCCTTATAGGGGTTGAAATAGAGTAAGGGGAGCCCCTAAAAATATTAAGCCCCGCTAGTTGACAGTGTCAATATGGTTTACGGTAGTGACTCAACGCCGAGAATACCTGCCTTTGTTGCCATTGTTATCTTAGGTAAGATTTGGTAACGAATTTCATTTAGTACCTAAAGTTAGGTACTTGTACCATAGTAAGGATTTAACATTTTGACTCAGGCCGGGCAACAACGACAAACTCTATTTGTAAGGCTACCACAATCTGACATTCTGTTATAACAATACCTAATAATTCAGGGACCTAACAAAAGTATAAAGGAAAGAATATCCTTGAACCCATTATTTTATGCTTCAATCCCGCAACTTAAAAAAACCCGGGTATACCTAGGTAGCGGGCAGCCAATGCCTCCTCCTCGTCCTCACAATTGTAAATACACTCACCACCTCATATCATCAAGGCGTCTCATATCTCCACGTGCCGCTACCTTCACGAATCCACTACCAAAATTTATTCTACGCACAGAATCTCATAGAGTATACCACTCTCTTGTTTTTCACGGGAAGAAGGCTCATTTTAGCGGATTACCCAAGTCGGGTTTACCCTCTAGTTCTACCACTCTTCAACGTCAACAATCAACCATGGCGACTCCCCAAGTGCCCTACCGTGACCAAGACCCCAAAGCGGTAGCGAACCTGGTTGCCGCTCTGAGCAATAAGTCCAGAATTAAAACTAAGAAAACTACATTTGATGTCAAGGGATCGCCTGATGGCTTCACCGTTGACTCCTGGCGCTTGAACGACTGGGACTACAAGAAGAGAAACCTTCCCACTTATGCTAGGGGTCTCTTCACCACCAAGAATCGCAAAGGAGAGCATGAGATTGCAATCCGGGGTTATGATAAGTTTTTCAACACTGGCGAGGTCACCGAAACGAAATGGGATAATATCTTAACGAAAACCCAAGGCCCATATGAGCTCACTCTGAAGGAGAACGGCTGCATCATCTTTATTAGCGGTCTTGAAGACGGATCCCTGCTTATCTGCAGCAAACATTCCACTGGAGACCGTAGCGATGTCGAAGTGAGCCACGCCAGCGCGGGTGAACGATGGGTTGACAAACAGCTCGCTACTATCGGCAAGACTCGACAAGAATTCGCCCAGGAGCTGAGGAAACGAAATGTGACCGCCGTGGCGGAGCTATGTGACGACGAATTTGAGGAGCACATCCTTGCTTACGGCCCTGACAAGGCCGGCCTGTACCTCCATGGAATTAACGTCAACGTTCCCGAGTTCGTAACCTATTCCGGCACTCTTGTCCAACAGTTCGCCGACGAATGGGGTTTCCGCAAAGTCAGTCTTAAGACTTTTGACGATGCTAACTCTGTCAAATCCTTTTTAGAGGCAGTTGCAGAGTCGGGAGCGCATGAAGGTCGAGATGTTGAGGGTTTCGTCATTCGTTGCAAAATGTCTCCCAATCCTAGCGAGCTACCATATGGAGATTGGTTTTTCAAATTCAAATTCGAGGAGCCATACTTGTTATACAGGCAGTGGCGGGAATGCACTAAGGCCCTAATCGCAGGCAAGCCCCCGAAATTCAAGAAGCACGTCAAGATTACCCAAGAATACCTAGGGTACGCCCGCCAGAGGCTTGCTGCAGACCCTAACATGGCGAAAGCCTATAATCAGAACCATGGAATCATTGCTCTTCGCGACGATTTCTTGGCCTTTAAGCATATGAAGGGCTCAGAAGCTGCTAATATCGAGAACGAGTCCGAAGGCAACGAGCTGGCATCCGTCTCCCGCGACGTCGTCCTCGTGCCTATCGCCACTATCGGCTGTGGAAAGACCACTGTTGGTATTGCCCTGACACATTTGTTTGGTTGGGGTATTATCCAGAACGATAATATTACAGGCAAGCAGCGGCCGGTAAAGATGGTACAGTCCGTTTTGGCGCTTCTCAATGATCATCCTGCCGTTATAGCGGACCGGAACAATTCGGCGCGTCGGGAGCGAGAACAAATTATTAAAGACATCAAGCTACAACATAATGGAGCACGTCTCGTTGCTCTCAATTACGTCCACGGCAATATTGACGATATTCGGAAAGTGACTAGGGAACGCGTATTAAACCGTGGAGATAACCACCAGACTATCCAAGCCGCTTCGGAGGAGTCAAAGGTTATTGGAATCATGGAGAACTTTATCGAAAGATTTGAGCCTTGCGATCCCGAACGTAGTCCTGATGATGGGTTTGACTTGGTCGTCGACCTAGATCCTACGCTGGATAGCCGTGCTAATGTAGAGACGGTTGTCAGGGAGCTACATCGGAAATTTCCATCGCTAGTCCCTAATATCCCTACCGACGAACAGCTAGACGAGGCTGTCAAGGCTGCTATTGAAGATTACAAGCCCGACTTGAGGCATATCATCCCCGACCGAAGCAGGAAACAAGGTAAAAAACAGGCTCAGCAGACAAAGAATCAAGAATCACAACCCCCAAAGAAGAAGCCTTTAGAATACATGTCTATCTCTGTTCACGCTCAAGATATTAAGGTAGCTCTCGAGTCTGCCTTCAAAGGCACAGATCCGGAGACACAGCGGTTCTACAGGCAGCTACAGCAGACCCGGCGCGTCCAGGCTCTATTCCACGTAACGCTGATGCACCGCGTGGGGGCTAAGCAGCATCCTGAATTATGGAATAAGTACACGTCGCTGCATGCTGAAAATCAGGATCCGGATGGGAAGTTAGGGGAGTGCAATATCCAGCTAGAGCGCGTCGTATATGACGATCGCATCATGGCTATAGTTGTGCGCATCCTTGATGAAGAGGAGAAATGGACCTGCGTCAATAAGGTACCCCACATAACGGTCGGGACACGCGATGACACGGTAAAACCCAAGGAAAGCAACGACCTACTCCAGCGGTGGCTCGAGGTTGGTAGCGGACCTGACACAGGTATCGGCGAACGGGTCATCGAGGGCAATACCATAATTAAGGGGAGCGTCCGTGGCGTTCTGTCGAGGTAGGATCTCTGGGAGCAGCCATTTTCAGGGCTTCGAGAGTCCCAGCGAAATCAGGGGAGAGGTGGTAGTTCCCGTGGCGGAAGAGGTGCTCGTTCTGGTGGACAAATGGAGGAAACAAAGGCAAGTGGGCGGGGAGAGGTAAGGGTAAAGGCAAAGGCAAAGGTAAAGGGAGAGAAAATGGCGGACATGGTACGCAAGAGCGATGTTATACCGCAAAACATGATATTCCAGAGTTGAAAAAGTACCCATTATTGTACCCGCATGTCGTATATCTGGATTGTGCTCTATTATGTACGTCCCCCAGAATATCAAGACCTTCGGGTTATCTGACTTCTTGGTGTTGGTAGCAGTTTCACGAATATTGGGACCGTTAGGTATTTGTATAGAAAGTAGCGTCTTAACAATTGATGAATGCTGCTCAGAGTGTTTCATCAGAAATCTCATGTGAAATAGAAGTCTTGCGTATTGCACGCAGAACACATGTATGTAATATAGACCAGTCAGTTGCAGGGGTTGTCCTAAGGAGTTTATATTGAAGATAGGAGGCAGGTATTCTTCTCGAGCCAAGTGAAGTCCTCCTTATCCCACCCCCCCTGTTTTTTCCCTAGCAAGTTACCATGACCTATCTCTCGTCTTGTTTGTTTTTTTCTATCCTTCCCAATAACACATCCATCCCATTGTAAACATCAATAACAAACAAGCCCCATTTCCGATGTAGCCCCCCCCCGCCCCCCCCCTCTCTCTATATATATACCTAATATATATATAATTTTCATCTTGTTTCTTCTCTGGTATCACACACAACTCGAGACGGAAAAAGAAAAAGACAACGAGGAATGTGCGAGCTTCCCAAAATAGCCACCAGCTCCAGCTCCAGCTCCTAATTATGCTACTAACTAATTAGCCAACCTATAGATTAGGTTAGGTTAGGTTAGGTTAGGTAGACACTATCTAGACAGACGCGGTAGAACCTTCTCACGCAGGTAAGCTATTCGTAACCTCGGCAAAAGCGCTCCACTGCCTCCACGCCTCGCCGCTCTCTATCGCCCACCGCGCGCGGCGCACGCCCTCCTTCCAGCGGCCGCCCCCGGGCCCGCGCTCCGCAACGACTTTTCCGTCGTCGCCAGGGCCCATGGCGCTCTCGTCCGCCTCGCAGACGCCCGCGGCGACCAGGAAGGCCGCCGTGTTGATCAGCACGAACGCGAGGATCGGGTCGTCGCGCGGCAGCTCGTTGCGCAGCAGGCGCAGCAGGATCGCGGCGTTCTCGCGCGGCTCGCGGCCCGGCGACACCGCGCTCAGCGAGTGCGCGCGCAGCCCGAAGTCCGCCGGCTCCAGGGTGAAGTGCTCGACGTCGACGGACCCGGTGCCGTGCTCCACGAGCTGCCAGCAGAGCGTCGGCCCCGCGCACGACACCTCGTCCAGCTGCTCCTTGCCGCAGACGACGAGGCCCTTCCTGGCGCCGGTGAGGCGCAGGGCCTCGGCGAACACGGGGCCCAGGTCGTCGCGGGCGACGCCCAGCATGCGGGCCTCGATGGCGTCGCCGAGGGGGTTGCTCAGCGGGCCGAGGAGGTTGAAGATGGTGCGCCAGCCGAGCTCCTTGCGCACGGAGGCGACGTGCCTCATGCCGGGGTGGAAGACGGGCGCGAAGAGGAAGGCGTAGTTGGTGCGCGCGTACACGTCGGCGATGGTGGAGGGGTTGATGCGGTCGAGCTGCGCCGGCTGCGGCTGCATGTTCATGAGCAGGTCCGCCGAGCCGGATTTCGACGTCGACGCGCGGTTTCCGTGCTTGGCGAGGAGGAGGAGAGAGGAGGCGAGGATGGAAGATGTGGTGGAGATATTGAAGGTGTTGTGAGAGTCGCCGCCCGTGCCGACGATGTCGCACTACAACTATTACATTAGCTATCATTCTTCCTCAATTATGTATATACTATAATATAATAACCGTGGCCTGTATAAGCCACGGAAAGACTTACCAACCCGCCGTTATATTTACCTTCGGGCCTCCGCCGCTTTGCAATAACCTCGTTCAGAGCACCCGAGTCGATCTGGGCAGCGTGCCGGCGCATAGCAGCGGAAGCCTGGGCGAGGACATCGGCCCGACGGTCCCAGCCGGTGAAGTGTAGAGCTGTAAGCAGCGAGCCGGTTTGAACGGGACTGAGCTGGTTGGTGAAAATGAGGGCGAGGGCGTCTGCAATCTCGTGGGCTGTTACGTTCTGCGCAGCCGGGTCAGGCCATAAGCGCTGGAGTAGCGGCCGGATATCTACGAAGCTTTGCGTCTGCTCTGCCATAGTTATTAGAGTCGACTTGAAGCTGTTCGGTATCTCGTATTATCCCGTCTTAGCTTGCAGGGGTAGGTTGAAGTTAGAAGTTGGGTATAAGTTGAGGTTATTATAAGATGACAGGTACCTATCCTAGGTATCCAGGTAATTAGAATAAAATCTTGGGACGAATAAATATTCTCATAGCCCAATTGAAATCAATACGGCTGGGAATTTCAAGGGAATAACTACACGGAATATATTTCAGCTTCAATGGTCGAATTGTCTCATAAAACTGAACCTCCTTGCTTCTTTTGTGACTCAAAGCTTGGGTCGTTTACAGTTGATTTGGGAGTAAATACTGTAATACCCCGCGAAATATGTACCTATTGAGCCGTTCCCATTTATGCAGTATGCGTGCAGTACCTATGCGCCCTAGCGGAACTTTCAAGGTTCCAGCGGGACCCCTAGCCTTGGCGAAAGATCTACATATGAAGTACAGTACGTACCGCTTGGGTACTGCTTAGGTAATATACTACAAGCGCAGGTACCTAATCTTAGGTAGATTCTCGGTAGCCTTTGAGCACGGACCTCTGCAACTTTGGAAATTCAATTGGACGAAGTTTTGAAGCTCTCGCCAATCTTCAATTCAAAGCAAATTTATACTAAAAAAATAAATAAAAAAAGAGTAAGGCCGCACCCAACAGCAGGGCAACATCACTGAGGGCTTCTCGAGGGCATAATAAACCGGTAATAGGCATAAGGATCCTCGAAGTCGTTAACAGAGATGCCGCCACGAATCAATGGCTCGGCGCGGGGCAGTATAAGTCGAGCCCTTCGAAGAACAATAAACCCCCAAAGGCCTACAGCCATCTTCCTACAAAGCTCGTGTGATGCTTCGAGGCACTATGCAAGTGCTTCCGCTTCCGCATTACCCCTTGGAGGTTTAAGACTTCCCGATAACTATGTCCCACCTACTCAGCCCCCGAGCGCACGGCGACCAGAGGAGCGAAAAACCCAACTCCTCCGATCTTATACCGCTCTTCTCCGTTCGACGCCCATAATCCTATTCTTCCAACATAACAACCTTACCGCGGTAGAATGGGCTGCTGTACGACGGGAGCTACGCCTGGCCCTTGCTAATGTTCCCCCGCCCGTCGCAGGCCCGACTGATAGTAATGGCGTCCCCATAGATATTGCGTCGAAAATCGAGCTGCAGGTTCTTCGCACGCGCATCTTCAACGTCGCTTTCAAGATAGTCGAGTTCTTCGACCCCGCGGCGCAGCCTTCCAAATCCAACGCCTACAAGCACGATCTATCAGCTACGGCCTACAAGACTATATCGGAGGCCAGCAAGGCTGCCGATGAGAATTCGAAATACGCCCAGGTTGCCCCGCTACTCGTTGGTCCCGTCGCGGCTGTGACTTTCCCGGATGTGTCTCCGGCCCATCTAGCGGCCGTGTTGTCGGTTCTAGCGCCTTCGCCGCCGGCATTCCCGCCTCCTTCGCGCAAGAAGAACCCGGGTTACTACGATCCGACGGCGCAGAATGCGTTGCAGAAGTTAATCCTAGTGGGTGGTCGCATAGAGGATCGGGTATTCGACCTCGAGGGTGTTAAATGGGTCGGCGGCATCGAGGGCGGTCTCGACACCCTCAGGGCGCAGTTCATCTCCATGCTCCAGAGCGCTGGTCTGGGTATTACGACGGCGTTGGAAGGCCACAGCAAGGGATTGTGGCTTGCGCTGGAGAGCAGGAGGACGCAGCTCGAAGAGGAGGCCAACGGAGGTGCTAAGAAGGAGGAAGAAACGAAGGAAGAGACGAGCTCATAGATTACATGTCGTATGGATTTCGTATAGCAATAAGTTATACGGCCTGGACCTGGAGTACGTGTCGTCGGCTTAAAAGTGTATTAAAAAGTTACGGATGACATGTGTGGTATTTATTATACTACTGTATATTTTATTGTATCCTGGATTTTACTGCATTTATGATTTCAGTATCCAGGACCTCGTCACTTCACAATTACCTATGACGTTCTTATACCAAGTTCAATAATGCAAGTTTCTTAACAGGTATGTACGGTTTATACCGTATAAATTCATATTGATTCTCGAGTGGACCCTTAGATGTCCCACCTGTCCACCTGTCCACACCCCCATGCGGTCCCTGTTACAGGGCCTGAACGCAATAAGATTTAGCTGCTGCTGCAAGTCACATTGCGCACTTGCCGTTCCGCCGTAATGGGATCTGAGGTACAGTGCACGAAGTACCAACTGCGCCTCGGTCAACATCAACAACAACATCTAACAGCTAAACATAACTTGAAATCTAATAATAATAATAAACCCACTCCAACGCCATTTCAACATATATACCTATATAGGAGGTCACCCGAATAAAACCCCGTCCCCCGCGATGGATTTCGCACCATACCAATCCTCCCCGCCGGAAAACAACCGCCCCTTCTCCCCTCCGCGATCCAACGCCGCGTCGCCGCGCGCTACTTCTTCCTTCGACACCCGACGGCCCTTCTCCCCTTCGCAGCAGCAGCAGCAGCGCGGCTTCGCGTCCAAGTCCCCGCCCCCCTTACAGCACCCGCAGCCCCAGCGCTCGTGGCAGGCCGCGCTCCCCGGCGGCGGTACCGGCGGCGGTTATGCGCCTGAGACCGGGGCCTACGTGAGCGAGTTCGACACCAGCCTCGGCATACGGCTCGATTACGAGGCGTGTCTGGCGTACCTCGCGCTGCCGCCGCTGGGCGCTATTATACTGCTGATTGTCGAGCGGAAGAGCGATTTCGTCAGGTGGGTTTTATCTATCCAATCTACCTATCTAACCTATCTATCTATCTATCCACTCGGGTTGCCCAGTTAGTTAGTTGTTGTTCTAAGGAAGATAGATAGATAGATAGTAACATGTTTTAGGGGGTCTTCCATCTGGGAAGATTTCCTATAATAATGATACTACTGCTATGCAGACTTCCCAACCAGCTAATTACCTAGGTTAGGTAGCTTCTCGCGCATACCCATGCTAACGTCTCGTCTCATTGCCAGGTTCCACGCGTGGCAGTCTAGTCTGTTATTCACCGTCATTTTCATCGTACACCTGCTATTCTCGTGGTCAACATTCCTCAGCTGGGTCTTATTCCTCGCGGATCTAGGTCTGATGGGTTGGCTAGCTCAGCGGGCATATCGAGACGCAGATACGTTAGATCGGTAAGGCCGTCCCAGCTCTCTCTTCTTTTTTTTTTCTTTTTTTTTCCTTGCTTTAACTAGTACCGTACCTACCTACCTAAGGTACATATACTTATACTTTTGCAGATTCGAAGTTCCTGTTTTCGGTCAAATAGCAAGTCGAATACTTGACGACGAGTAGAAAGCTTCCTGCGACTCGCTTACGTGGGAAGAGGGACGTCAGAAGATGGAAATATAGGTAGAGTTTCGATCCGTGGCTTTATTTCGCTGTATCATGTCGACTACTACTACTACTACGGATGTTGTATATACCCCCCAAATGCCCTAGATTGGCCTCGGTTCTAATACCAACTAATACCACAAGCTTTACCTACTCTCAGTATAGAACATTCAGATATCTAAGAGCATGTGATGTTACAATGCGCCGAATACGTGCTTTAGGTGTTCTAGGCTAGGGGCTATTCGGTCGATCAACAGCCTGATCGGGTGATCTAAAAAGGAATAGAACATGGAACTCAAGAAATTATTGAGATAATGTGTAATTTAAGGACTGCTCAAACGAGTCTACATTACGTTAGTTGGGACAAAGCCGTTCTCGGAATCTTCAGTCGATACCAGTCCACTTCCACAGGCCTTTGAATCACGGTAGGCTTCAACTCTGGAGCTTCACAAAGTACCTGAGGTAAGTGTATCACCCTAGGACTGCTCGAAATGAATAAATAAACTTGTTTTCCTTGCTAGGAACCTGATATTGCCTATCAATTAGCTGATTCATCGCAGGATTTACATGCCTAGGTAGTTGGCTGGCCGTATCGTTGATAACAGCAAACATTACAGCTCCATGGCATAATTCTCCTCGCCGCCTAGTTGCAGTAGCTTCACGACTATTTCTCTCGTACTTCTCAAGTATATCATTCAATGCCTCGGACCATCCAGGCGGGAAGACTAAGAGGAATAGGCCGAAGTCGGACGTCACCATAGGAGGCAATCTTTTCTTCCCGCCCCTTCCCGCCCCTTCCCGCCCCTTTCCCCCCAAAGACAGGTACCTAACCTAAGGCACCTAATAAAAGAATATTATCGATAACGCCATGATTATCGTGCTCAGACTGATAGTCAACATTACCGCGCCCATGTAGACCAGAGCAGGATGAAACCCGCTAACAATAATGCTCCAGAGCTGAACGAGGAAATCGTCCATGCTGCTACGTAAGCATTTCTGGTCCTGCATGATATCAAGTTGCGCCTTGTAGCGGCGACCCGCGAAGGTCTTGTTGCGGTTGAGCGGCACGCCATTAGTGCCAGACGCGTAGGAGTAGGAACGCAATGCAAGGGGGGGAGTGGTGTCCTTCTTATGCGCGTCCCAGACTTTGGTGGTGGTGGTGGTCTTGCCTTGCTGTGGCGGGATCGTGCTGTGTACCAACGGCACAGCGGTACCCAGGCTTGACGTTGGTATGATTCCCAGAGGTTTCGCCGTTACTGGATGGCGATTTCAATTAGGAGGAAGGAGCTTTTTGGGTTGGGGTTGGGGGAGTACCAATAGAAAGCAGTTGACTTACGCGGTTGCTTGTTCTGAAAACCGTTGGTGTCCGGCGATGTATGGCCTGTAAGAGACATACCATTGTAGATAGCTTTGTTAAGAAGATGGCTTTTATCGAATCCCGGCGAGGTAAGTGTGCTAAAATTACCAGTTAGTCCATGGCGGTGCTCCAGAATACTCTATGTCAAGCAGAGAGGGCCCCATACGATGGTTCAAAGTGACAGAGTAGTTTCTGAGAGCATCGAACGTTGACTGATTTGCTGAGAAGGAGTGATGTTGCTCGCGAGAAGGCCGCCATGGTAAATAGTACGATATTTGGGATATAAAGGGGGACAATCCCCGGAGATAGAGAGAGATACCCTCAAATGAATTAGAAATCTCAGGTCGGTGAAAATAAATATAGTGTAAGGAAAGAAGGAGGCTATCATGAGTGGATGTTAGTTAAGAGAACTGCGGCCTGAACCGATGTCCTGTTCTGGTAGAATTTATGTAAATTGTACAATATCTTGAGGGCAACGTGCAGTGCAGCGTGGACGACGTAGAGAGGAAGGTGCGCTCATAATCTCCTGGTAATGCGAATACCTAATATATCATATACACAGGTATTGTACAATACGTACCTGACCTAGTGGCTGACCTAGTGGACGATAATTAAAAAAAAGACTTGCAAGATGGAAATCTACCATAGTATAGGAGGTACCTAAGATATAAGAATGTTTATAAGGAGTGACTTGCTAAGTTGAGGCCCGAGGGACTGCCGACAATAATAAGAGAAGGCCAATATGGCTGGTCGGGCTTAATTCATGCTCTATCTCTGTATACCTACCTACCTACCTAAGATAGGAGGTACCTAATGTTATGCATATCCCCTTCGGTACAGTCAGGTTTTCGTGGATGTGATTTTAAAAGATGACGGCATCATCTAGACTTCTACTACCGTCATCTTGATTCTTTCCACCTCCATTTGCCATGAAGAGAACTCGTAAAACTGATTATTCGCTATTGGCCCCTCGAATCCACAGAAAAAGAAAAACATTATTCTCCTCGAAGAAGGTTTCCCGACTTTGCCATATCCTCGGGAGTGGCACCAGGAGTTGTCGGGTCAACCGGGGCGCCGATTGCCAAAGCCTTCTCCATAAGCGGTGACATCACGGGAGGCTCCTCGACGATCCATCCGTCTTCCTCGGTTACCGCCCAGCGCAAAGAATCGAGCATAGTTTCGTTCCAGCGTCTATGCGATGGTAGACCGACAAAGGCGTAGAAAGCGTGAGGAAGACCCGGGAAGATATGGACTTTTGTCCGAACACTAAAAAGGTTGCGGATCAATATTAGAGAAACCAAGATTATCTTTCATAAAGAGATGAGAAACGTTCTCTTACCCTGCATTTTTCAACTTCTGTGCGTACCACAGCCCTTCGTCCCGGATGGGATCCCACCCGGCAACCATAATAGCCGTATGCGGCGTGCCACGCAATTCCTCCTCGTCGACAAGCCCAGGACTCCAAGTCTGGTTAGCCGGATAAACATCGCTACCTAGCATCTCGGTGAAAAGTCTCATTCGTTGCTTTGGGATAACAGCAGCATCCGCGCATTGCACCAGGGATGTCTTCTCCTTGTCGGCGAATAGATGGTAGGGGAATGCCTTCAAATTGATTAGGTTCGGAATGCCTAAGACCTGACCATGTATACGGCACGGCGTTCCCGTTTCGCGCGCGCGCCGCACCTCGTTCTGCACCACGCACGCCGTCAGCGAGCCGCCTGCCGAGATACCACCCACGACGATGCGGGAAGCGACAATTCCGAGCTTCTCCGTATGCGTAACAACCCATTCAAAACCGTCGAGGGCATCGTGCCACGGTGTCAACCCGCTAACATGAGGAGTATGGCGATAGCAGACATGTACGACAGTAATAGACAACGCATGTGCCAACCAGGAGCAGTTAAAGAGCTCCGTATCCAACGAGCCGAAGAAGTAGCCTCCTCCGTGGAAAAATACGTAGCCGGGAAGCGGCTTCGCACCTAGCAAGATGGGCCGGTAGGTCCGGATGGTGATAGACTTCCCGTCCCGAGTCGGTACGACATAATCCTCCGTGACGACAAGATTACCCAGACCTGTAGCCGCGACGAGTGTCTTGGCGATTGTTGTGCGGGAATGATTCGTCTTTTGTTGTAGAACAAGTGGCGGCAGATGATCCTCGTTCCGTGCCAGGAGCGCCGGATTTGCCGCCGCAAAAGCAAGCCATTCTTTGCTGGGATTACCCCATTGGCTGAAATCCATGGTAGATATAAGTACAGTAAATGGGAGATTTAATAAAATGAAGTAAGTACCTAGGTAGTTAACCTGCTAGGTTTTAAACAAGGCTACAACAGAAATGCGGACAAGCAACTAGTCGATGGGTCGGTCTTTGAGGTTCGGGGCACGAGGAGAGCGTGGAATATTATATTCGGCACGGATTACGAGTTGACGTAAGTAAATAAGAACCTTATGCTTGCAGTTAGAATACCGGCGGGACGCGGCATTCGAAGTACTGAAGATCAATAACGCGTAATCAAGTTAGGTACCTAACCTATATCCAGCCTGGCCACACGGACGGGGGATATGACGACGACAAGCCCGATTCTTCTAAACGAATGGTATTTTATATCACCATCTAGGCTCTGTGATTTGAAGAAGACCGTTAACTTGTGGTTATTAATTCTTATTTAATTTTTTATTTGATTTGATATTTTGGGATACCATCTTTCGAGAAATTTACGCACTTAAAAGATGTTGATATATCTTAGATATCTCCATCGGCGATATCTCTTTATCAAACGACGAGGCCGGATTTAAACGATATGATTCGCTTGCTCTCAAACGCCACACTTCTTGAATGGACTTCCTGTTTCGGACCTTGGAATGCGCGAAGGCCCGGTCGGCATCTATCGTGCGCGAGGGGAAGCTGAGCTGTTTTCTTTTTTGCGGTTTGTACGATGATATATGCATATGTCAATCATTTATGAGATTTCTAACCAACCTAAAGGATTGCTGGCGTACCAGGTATCTAATTATAATTTTATATGACATGATTATTCGGGACCGTAGAGAGATATTGTCTAGGTACGTAAATACCTGGAATAGCATTGTGTTGAAGCAAGTTGTGAAATCACGTCTAATGGAAGGCAGGTAATGCTTTAAAAGTGGATAGAGCCATCATACCTGAAATCTATTACAGGTACGTTTTATACAATACCTAAAGCTAATAGTACCTAAGCTTAACCTTAGCAGGGTATCCTAGCTCTGGGGATCTGGGGAAGGCTTTTGACTAGCCCGCTAGCGTCGCGACTTACCCTACTGTTCTTGGCGAACTAGGGACAAGCAGGGGAATCTATTGCGTAATCCCGTGAAACCAGAATGAATTGAGGAGGTACGAGGTACATATGCCACAATACAAGGGATGAGAACTGGAAAGCACATCGCAAGCCCATTTACATTTTACATCACTTAACATTAACTTAGGTACCTAACAACTATATTACCTTTTTCATCTTGGTCATTTTTTACTTCAACCGTCTCATTATACCATGTAGCGAAACGAACCTTATAGTTAGGTAGCCCCCCATACAATGAGGAAAACAGGGTTGGACTCGGATGAGCCTCAACCTCGACAGCACCAGTCAGATCTCAGCTCATCTCAGCCGCCACAACCGTCTTCACCAGGTTTCATCGGTGGAACATGGTCCGTGACTAAGGCTGTCCTAGTCGCGCTGTCTACAGCATTCTGCGCTATCGTTCTGGGCATCTCCATCACCCTCATCGTCGACCCTGCTATACAGAGCTACGTCGTCGTGTGGACCGCGCCCCAGGCCGTTGCTGCTCTGTTCTGGTCCGCCATCGACCTTGCTGCTACGTACGCGGGGAGCACGAGTCGCCGGCCGATTCATCCAGGCGCGCACGCGGCAGTGCACCTCTTGCTATGGCTCGGCTTCGGCGTCGGCATCGGTTTGACGGCGTACATCTTGTCGTGGGCCCTGGAGGTTTCCGGCTCGGATGACCGCGACGCGTACCCCGAATATTACGAATATTACCACGGCGGTGATATTAACAACTATTTCGAGTATTATAGTAAATCCTATATCCGGTTAATGGAGGTCCTCGTGGCGTTTCTGGCTCTTTTGACGTGAGTTGATTTCTATGTCCTTTATCCATTCATAGGTACTTGCCTACCTAGGTACCTAGGTAGCTGTAATGCTGAGCGTGTGCGTAGAATCGTACATTTCCTCTTGTTTTTCTCGGCTTGTAGAGGAGTTGTCCAGCGCAGAAGGATAAGCGGCAAGCCTGTCGTTATACCTCTTGAGCAGCTGGGCCAACCATTGTCTGGGAGGCATGAGAAGGATAAAGGAGATCAAACAGTCATCGTATAATTGGGTTGAAAATTTGGCATGCGTTAGGTGCCTAGGCATAAGGAGTTTCGTACGTATTAATGAAATTAGCTATTGCCTTATGCATGTCTCTAGGTGTCAGTGGCCTCAGAGACTTTGCTGCGAAACTGATTAAGTCTCTTCCATTATATAAAAGAGCTTCAGATGATAATGTCCAGTATCTTTTAATCTTAATAGCTTAGCACTTGGAAACTCTGATTTGATGTGCTTCATTGTATGTTAGGCATATAGAATTAGGTATCCCACTCAGCAACTACCTGTTGTGCAAATCATATTCCCTTAGCCAAGGGAAGTTAATCGTATCCACCTGGGATGTGTATAGGTATCGCTTCGTCTGTGTATGACTAGTTACAGGTCATTTATCGCTAGGGATCTATTAGCATGCTCTCTCTACATGCACCGGCCAAGATGATAACACTCCCAGATTCATTTGAGCGAGATGGTAATCTATAGGTACCTCTCTTGCTTTAAGAGTTATGTCGGTCGATATTAGGATCGATGGACGAGTGTAGAGGCAGCTATATGTACCTACCTAGGAAATATCAATTTCAAATATTTGACTATTGCGAACTAAAACCTTCAGACGAAATGTGAGGTTCGCGGTGAAATGGACCAACGTCCCTCATATCATTACCCATCCCATGTATCCCACAGATATCTCGACAAGTACTAAGAGCCGTATAGCCTATCGTCGTTAAAGTTGCTTAAGCAGGTGCAAGCAAAGTGAGACCAGGAACTTAATACCCGTGATATTGTTGGCGTTTGCGACGACGGGATTTTACATACATGGGTTGGGTTTCGGGGGATCCTGGCACCATACGCCGCCATGATCTACGTTGTTATCGGGCCTGTTGGCTGATACCTTACTCAATGCCTCTTAATTGTCGCAATGCCGGCACAGCGACATGTGTCTACCTACTAGGTAGATATGTACCTGTATTTCTACCACGTCTTTTGACATTGGTATATGCAATGGCATTCCGGGCCCTCAGGGTGTGCTCTACTGTATGGAATATCACCGCCGTGACGTCCATCCCGACAATAGGGCCGTTCATGCGCGCTTAATTTTGCGGGAAGAACTTGGGAATGCAATGGCATGAGATAAAATGCCTCCCCTTCCATGTCCAACATAGTATAGTAAATTTTCTGCTCTTCGAGACCGGCTGTTGAAGCTGGGCTGGCAATTTCTAGTTTGGAGTAGCGATGTTACGGGACGTAGGTACTGACATTGTCGCGATATTATCTTAGTGTGAGATTTAACCAGTCCAATATTCTACGGACCGAATCGAGGTTAAAGAGAGATAATTAACAACGCTGCCCGGTCTCCTTCGGACATGATAAATCTTCCTAGGAACGCACAGGGGTTAAAATGAAGCCATCTCTTGCCTACGTCAGGATGACGTGTAGGCAACGGCGGCAATACTATGGAAAAACCTCACATTTCAATATCGATTTTATAGGTAAATGTGTCTAGGTACCTAACATAGGAGGTAGGCAGTTAAATTTTGGAAGGCCGGAAATCCCGTCCTGGCCCCGAGAATGCGAAGCTTTGTCCTCAGTGCGGGTCGGCGGGCCGCTTCTCCATAAACGGCCGGCCTTCATCAGCGGTCTCTCGTACAATATCCCAGGCTTTTGGCTGAACTCTTGTCTGAAGCTCTGGGGAGATGCAAATGGTCGTATGGGTAGGTTAGGTATAGTAGGTAAATGCTTGCGTGAATAGGGGACGACTGTGTCACCTAACCCTTAGGAGATCTAAGCAGGATCTGGGCCGTATTCGCTACATAGCACTCGCCTCGAAGGGGTGCCTGGCATTGTGACGCACGACATAAAAAAGCCTAATGGGCAGGTAAATATCAGCCGAAACCGAGTAATAAGTCCTTAAGTTAACGTGCTGCACTTCTTAGTGGATCCGATTCTCTGTGCTGCCACATGGACGCAGATATGTCGATGGCCAGGTAGCTAGCATTGTGTGGTTGAGGCTTCGCTTAGAAGCCGAATTGAAGGGAATAGAAGAGACGAGACGCCGCTCTCGGCCCCGGAATGAAACCCTACAAAAGATTGGATGAGAGGTAGTGGTAATGAAGATTGCGTCATGCACATGCTTTTGCTATGATGTAGATTTTCAGGGGCGGGATCTAGAATTACAAATTATAGCATTCTCTTTGGTTAAGTGACATCGCGGTGGAAGCTCTTTTATCATAGGTATAGGAGGTAGGTATGTATTTCTTCGGGTCTACGCTCGAACCTCTTGGCTCAGATGAAGCGAGTAATCAAGGGCAATTTTCGTAACGAATTCCCACCGATTCGTAAGTTTTGCCTTTTTCGTAAACAATAATTACCTACCTCGCTGCCAATATTAATCGGGGACGGACTTGGGCATCAAAGGAAAGCTTCTAATGTTACAATGGGGACTTCAAAGAAAAGGGATCCACGTCTCTGCCGTTGCAGTCTGAATAAGCTATGCATAGCTTTAGAACTCGATACCCGAGAGTGGAAAACCCGCCGGTTAGATCGAGCATGGGGGGGGGGGGGGGGGGGGGGGTGTAATCATAGGGGATCGGCGCGGTTTTATAATAAATAGTAAGGTCAAAAAGAACCGAAAAAAATAGAAAAAAACAGAAAAGGAAAAGATGT
>NW_025953045.1:1128515-1155783 GCF_022478825.1 Daldinia caldariorum | reverse complement strand
GGGCGCGCGGCTCGCGGGCGCGCGGCCGGGGGGCGGCCGGGCCCCCCCCCCCCCCCCCCCCCCCCCTGTAATCATATGGGATCGACGCGGTTATCTCCTCAATAGTAAGGAGAAAAAGAAACGAAAAAAAGAGAAAAAAACAGAAAAGGAAAAGAAAGATTGATGTGAAGCCGGGGCCCCACTAGCATAGGATACCTTCGAGTATGGAAAATGACCTCATGTCGAATCGTCAGTCAAGCGGCACGCGGGTAAACTTGAAAATATTTGGGGGTTCAAGAGAGATGTTGAGAATATCTCTCTCCCGTTCGTGCGAGGGTACGAGGGACGTAATCCGGTTATTTACCGAGCATCCCACGCGCCGCTGCGCCCCAAATAGGCGTAGCCCCTGTTGATCCGGGAGTGAAATTGAAAAAAAAGACGAGCTTGGACAGGTAAAGTAGAGTAGTGTGGTGGTGGTTAGCTGGGTAGTAGTAATGGTGGCGGCTTGCCTTACCTTTTGGTACATAGTATTGCGTGCGGCGAAAACAAAGCTGGTATGCTGGCATGATGAATATATGTATACGCTGTCTCCAGTTCATAGAATTCCGACGTCAACGATTGGGGACAATTGATATCAACTGCATGGATACGACAGCGCGCAGACATGCCGGAAATGTAAGGTGTATGTACGTGCATGATTAGAGTAAAATGTAGATTGTTGAGTAGCGAATAAAGGAGTTGAGCAGCTGAGTAGGTAGCAAAGTCGAAGTAGAGTAGCAATTTGGTTCGTGGATGACAACTCCTGACGCATCTCGAGTCCTCCCCATATCTTTACGAAAAGAAGAGTTATGACATGACATGCTGCTGATGACATGAAAGGGTCATTCCTATTTATCGAAGAGGATTTACGAGTACGTAGGCCGGATGTGACTGGCTGCGTAGTATGTATGGTAGTATCTGGTAGTATCTGAGACCGCATCCTTCAGTTAGGTTGAGCTGTTAAACCCGTCGACCCCTTTCTTGCTCAAAGCCCTGTTGCTATTTTTACGTATAGTTACCTGTTTTATTATACAATACATGGAGTACCCAGGGTAGGATGTTCTCGAACTTACACACGCTTCCATTGTTATACAACTACCTAGGTAGGTAACAACCTAACTATACCATGTATACCTTTAGGTAGGCAGGTAGGTATACTTCGGTCTTAATAACTCGTAATAACTCGATGGATGCTCATTAATCTGCTCTTATCAGTTAATTCTTTTCCATCCTACTCGAAACCTCAATTATGAAGTCGTCGGCCCTTCTTGACTTTGTATTTCTCGTTTTATATGCATAGTACATGCACACCTGCATTTGGCTTTTATAGCCCCCGGTCGAGGGGAGATAGGTAGCGAGATAGGGAGTTATGTAAGAGACTCGAGGCAACGGCTTTCGAATGTCAACTCTTTTTGTTTTCCCGTCTCTCTATCTTTTTGCACGGACGCGTCGTTGGGCTACGTTATTGGATGGTGTGAGTGGGTGCCCTAGGTCTCACCGAGCTTCCTTTCCGGTCTATTGAAGCCGTCGAAGTTTCTCAAAAAGGGCGTCCTTGCTTAAAAGCGACTTGAGATGGTTACGGTATACCTGCCTATCGAAGACGCAATGGTCGGGTTAATTCAGAAATAAGTTGACCACTCTGTAGAGTCATATTTTCCATCTCGTCTTTTCCAGCTTTTCCCTGATACCGGCATCGGTCTTTCTTGTGTTCTGCTTCGTCAATCATATCCGCGGATGTACGTGCCTATCGTGTCAGACTTGGTAAGCATGCATATGGTTATTAGGGTCTGTTCCAAGGATCGATCTATTTTTCTGCATGGCCAACGCTACGAAGGTAGGAGGTAGCTTTTGTGCTAGCCGGTCTGCCAATCTCCACGTCCAATCGAGCCTTTATTATTGTTTTATTTATTTATTATTACTATTTTTTCAAGTTGTAGTGTGTGTGTGTGTGTATGTATGTAAGTATGTATGAGAGGTAGTTAAAAAGGGACTGTTGAACCACACGAGTGTACGGGTACCTACATTGTGGTTGTAACATGCATCATTATCATCACTAATACAGTTTATAGCACACTAAACTGTTACTGTATAAGTACCTTGCCTATAATTTTTGATGATTTGCTTTGTTAGGTCAGGTAGGGAATTGAAAATATGCAGAACATTCACTAGACATATAAGGCTAACATAATAGAGGTATTTTAAGGGGCGGTTAGGCAGGGTTTAGGCATGTACAACACCTAAAGGTACCTACCACCTACTCGATAAAACGATGGATTAAAGTGTGTGCTACATGGCCTGAGTTCCGCGACAGGTGGTAATTCACATCTGTACACAAGTACATACCTACATAAGTGTTATAATTTGGAAGTGAGCCGGGCTTGATCAGGATTCAGGTACCTTGCGTTAAGGTCCACACAGTACATCTAAAACTGTACATCAACAACTTTTTTTTTTCTCTCGTCCTGTCTCATCTTACATATTATTTCCTCCTTCAAATCATATGTGAGGTACGTATCGCAAAAAAAAAAAACAAAAAACAGAGAGGTAACATTCGTCGACACCACACGACGGACCGCCAAAGCAGCCTCAGGGCTCCATCAGGATTCGGTCTCGCCAATCTTTTTTTCCTTCCAATTTCCCTTCCTCGTCTTAGGTACTTGTCGAATTTCTTCAGGCCTGAGCAAGCTTTTTTTTTTCTTGCAGGACCGGACACTAGGACAAAAGGAGCAACGAGTGGCCTCTTTACGGAGAAAACGCAACAAATGCGCCGACGACTTGAGCTAACTGGAATCTCGGCCCAGGGTCGCGTCGAAACACCTCGAACATCGCACCACTACTTGCAGCACAACACTCAGCCGTTCCTACACTAGCATCTGCTGGTTGTCAGTTGTGCTTGTTGTATTGTATATTGTACTGGTCGTACCAGTCGTGCTGGCTGGCTGGACGCTGGATGCCTGGATGCTGGGCACTGCTACCTAGTTGCAGCCTCTTACATACTGCGTACTATACAATACATACACTCACTACACTACATACACTCACTACACTACATACGATACTAGGTACCGCTTCTACTATGTATGTACGCCTCTACGTATGTATCTAGTCTCTCTATGTACGTTTTATGTGTGTCTGTTCGTCTGCTGAATGCTGAACCCCCACACCCCCCTTCACTTGGGATCTGATCCCCTTGTTCCTCTCGTCTCGGCTACGCATAGTCACCTACCTACATACATTAGGTACGCTTGCGCTTACATCCATACACTACATACATCACTACCACTACATACCTACATACACTACATACACTACATCCATACTTCCCATCCATACATTCCCGTCCCTATATACATAAAGTACAATACGCACGTACCTACGTAGGTACATCCCAATCCATCACCCACCCGTACCTAACCTAGCACCCACCATATACGATACGTACCCTAACGTACAGATATACAGAAACTGGCAGGCGGACAAGGCAGTACACAACAGGTAGCTAAGCTCGACTGGCTGGGCTACGCCTACCGTTCGAGGCGCTGGAACCAGACCAGATACGTCCCGTCACAGTCTCCGTTCACGTCTACGAAGCACGAACCCCCCCGTCCCCTGCCAGCCCTAGGTCGGGTTTCGTGACTTGGCCCCCCCTTACGCAGCACGCACCTTGGAATCGGCTTGCCCCTGCTCAGATCGCGCCCCCATAAAAAATTGCAAATTAAAATCAAACCAAATGGCAGAGGCACAACAGGAGCAGCCACAGGCTCATCAACCTCAGCCTGAACCCGTTCTTGCCGCTGCTGAAGAACAAGCCCATGCCCTCCCACTTCAATCGCGGGCCAAGTCACCATCACCACAAACTACGCAAGAGCAGGAAAATATCCCAGGGGCGCAGGGGCAGGTACAGGTACAGGTACAGGCACAGGTACGGGTAGAGGCACAGGCAGTACAGGTACAAGCACAGGCAGAGCCAGATGCTCATGATTTCGATCACTCGCACCCAAGCGCACGCGCACCAACTCCAAACTTAGATTCCGCAAATAATGCAACGGCGACAGTAGCAGCCGCCCACGCGCAGGAGCAGGAGTGGGTACGAGAAAAGGAACGGGAGAAGGATCAAGAACGGGAGCAGGGACACCAGATTCTCTCGGACCACTCCACCACCGACGGCGTTGGACAAACCTCGACACCAACTTCGATATCCACGACAGCAACAGCCTCGCCCGCACCTGGCCCCGTTGCGACTACTCCCGCTGCTAACCAGGTTGCTCTATCTTCGGCGACGGTCGCCACCAACGGCGCTCTACCCGACAAGCCAGAGCAGCAGCCCCAGCCCCAACACGAACAACAACAGCAAGAGGCTGTTGCGCGATCACCGAGAGTCATGTCGAATAACCCACCTCATCATCACCAAGGGCCGCCTCGACAGCCCGCCAGTTACCCAAATCCTACGACATATGCGACGCCCGCAATGGCGACTACACACTACGGATATGCGAACCCAGCAGGTCAAGGGCCGGATCCGTACCGGACTAGCGCGAGCGTTCCTAGCAACGCTATGGCATTACCAAGTATGCGCACATTCGATCCGGCTCAACAGCAAGCTCAGCAACAGCAGCATCTGGCGATGGCTATGCCTGTAAATCCTGTCCCCTCGGTTCCCCCAGTCCCCTCGATGCCGGGCCAGCAGCACATGTCCTACTTCGCACAGCAACCGGTACCTATGGCTGCGAACAACCCGTATGCCCTACCCCCCGACGCCCTAAGACCGCAATATGCTTTACCTCCAAGCGGACCAGGTAACGTGCTAGCCGGTCGACACAAGAAGGTAATTGGAATAACGCTGCCCCCCTAGGATTATCATTATCGTTTAATCGGCAACTGACCTGGTGATGTTTGTTTGCCATCGTAGGAAATAAAACGTCGAACAAAAACGGGTTGTCTGACGTGCCGAAAAAGGCGTATAAAGGTATGTGCGTTCATTTCTTCTCTATTGACTTGTTTATTTTCTTTTGGATTTTCCTTGAATGCGCACGGGGGAGCTACTTTATAAACCACCAAATTGATTGTGGATGAGCGATACAAAAAAAAAAAAGGAGGGGAAGGTTGAAGATGAATTAGTGAGCTTAAAGATGCTTGGGGATTTTTTTTCTTTTTTATTTTCTTTTTTGGTCAATTATCAATGGATTGGCTTTCGCACGCTTGAATCGGGGTTTCGCTTAAGAAGAAAAGGAGCTACGGACAAGCGAGCGAAGCAAAAGCGAGCAAGTGCAAGCAAGCAAAGCAAACCAAAGTAAAAGCGTCGCGCCAGTCTTGAGCAACCTAAGCAAAGCAGGTCATAGGCGAACAAAGCCTCCAGGAGGGGGTTCCCTGAAAAAATTGACGTCTGTCAATCACCGGGAGCTTATTAAAAAAAAAACCCCCAAAAAGCCAGAGCTCCAAAAAAGCAAGAACGTTTCTTTCAACGCCCCTCCCCCTTCCCCATCCTTAACGTTCCCTCCTACCTGAGATAGCTCTAGGGTAGCTCAGGAAGCTAAAGCTTAACTGCTTATTTATTTTGATTTATTTCCCCCCACCTTTAGCCTATCACCACTTATACTTTCATCACTTATACTTTCATCACTTATACTTTGTCGCTTATACTTCCTCACTTATATCCTCTTTCAAACATCTTTCTATGCCCTTTATATGAACGCCCGAACTACTCAATTGCCTGTTTGTTCATTTTCTTGGTATTTCTATTTACTATTCGTCGAGCGCATTCAAAGAGCATTTCACTATTATAGCTAAATACTAAATCCACATCCTACAGTGCGACGAGCAGCATCCTATCTGCAAAAACTGTCAGAAATCCAAACGCGAATGCCTGGGTTATGATCCCATCTTTAAGAATCAGCAGCAACAACACCATACCAATATCCGACCAGCTCCGAATAACTCGTCCGCTTCCTCTTCCGTATCATCAAGCCGACCTCCCGCCTCTTCTGCGTCTGTGTCTGGCAGCGCCCAATCCCAGACCTCATATACTGCTGCCCTTCCCCCGGTAATATCTAATACCACTCCTACTACCGCACCATTCACCGGAAACCTGACAGCCGCGGGAACAGCTGCGTTGTCGGTCAAGGGCGAGCCCGCTCTCGAATACCCAGCCGCTATCGATCCTACTTTAGATACCAATACCGTATTGACAACCACGAGTACGTCGCCTTCTCATTTCCAAGTTACCATGCCCATTACCCCAATTCCTTCCCGTAGTCCATTCGGCACGTCCTATCTCAGAGGTGGCCCTCCGTTTGTTCCCTTGTATCGCTCTGCTTCGCATTCTGTGGTCTCCCCCTTTCGACAACAGACTTTGGCTTACTCTGGTTTCCAGCAAGGAAGATGAAAGTTCACGAGCTCGTGGGCATGACAGGCACCGTGCCCCCGGTCCTCGAGTCGCCCCTTAATGGCGAGAAGCTGGCCGAAGTAAGAGATCTGTACGAGCAGGTCTACGCCCCTGGCCTGGAAAAGTTCTTTGAGACGGAATGGTACACTAAGCCTCAAGGTGTTGGCACTTTGATGTCTAGCACAGCTGTCAACGAGATGTTGGCGGGATTTTTACAGTCAATGGCTAAGACGGATGCCAACGACGTTGCCGGCATGCAATATTCGGCAAATCTCGAATTCCGAGTGGTTTGGGATTTAACCACGCTGGTATATACGTCCGAGTATAAGATTAATGTTGGAGAGCATTTGCCACCTCCTGACGACGGGTCTGAAGCACGAAATCGAGTGGCAGTTTTTGAGGCCCTTCTATCAGGAGATAACCTCGACCAAAATTTTCTTCACCCACCACCTCCAGCCGCTGATATACGGCTTCACCGAATTAGGGAATTCAAGTTCTGGTACCTACTTGCTGAATTCCTCCGCATTAGAGACCAGCCGGGTGTAGATATGACGCGCCAGCGTGACTATTATCTCGGTCAATTGCGCGAGTTATTGGATGGACGCGAAAACCGAGATGTCCTCTACTCTCTTGCCGTCATCCGTGCGCTCGCACCAAACTTCCCCCCGGATTTCGAGAGCACTTTGCCTCCGCACCTTGACGAGACCGATCCGAAAAACAAGCTTGCCGTGGCTCGCAAGTTCATTCAAGACGAGTCTCAGGTTACCGGGGGTACTACTAATGTAGTTCGCCGCTTCTCCGAGCTTGCGGTCCGGGCTTTTATCGCCCCTGGTAGCAATATCACGCGGAGATAGCTAAACTACATAGTTCTCCATACCACTATGACGATGTATTAATATGCACAATGGGGGGATCCAGTTGGCCTTTTTGATGTAGCATTCGAAAGCGCGGAGTGTTTAGATGGTAGTGTTTCCTCTTCGTTCTGTCTCTAATCGCTCCTTAACTATCCACCATTTTTTATCACCACCTGTAACACCTTTGAGATTTGCTACGGGTGGTGGTGGAAAGAATGTCTAGTTAAGGGATCATGGCGAGTAGGACTAGAATAAGGAAGGTTGGTTTTTTTATTTTTATTTTTTTCTAGTCGGCGTTGCGGCATTCTACGAAGCACCCCGAAAATGAGACTACGTTTATGTCTTCTCCTAGTCACCGAGTACGATGTACGAGTAAGTGTTGAAAAGAGTATTGGAGGAAAGAAAAAGGTGATGGTAGGATACAGGGTATTTCTGTTTTCACTTTCTCTTCGTTGAAAATAGGAGAAGGCAGAGTTTTGACATCCACGACCGGTATTTGTTGATAATAGGGACGACGGATCGATGGTTATTAGGCACGAGATTTGGAAGGAATGTCTTTGTAGATGTACGAGGGGGGGAGATGCGTCCTTGTGTGTGTTGCACTTCGTATCTCTTTCGTGGATCAAGTTTCGATTGGACGCGCAGCTATAGAAAAGCTTCACAAACAAAACTAATGGCGGCATCATAGAATTTTCTTTTATTTACACGGTAGATAAAAAGAGACGGATTCTTATACAAAATTGGCGCGGCGTGTCGGTGTAAGTATATATATCTCTAAGGAATCGATGGAACGCATCTAACTTATCAACGGAGTATGGCGAGAGAGAGACAGTGAGAGAGAGAGAGAGAGTGTGTGTGTGTGTGTGTGTCGATGTTGACGCGACGCACAAAAAGGGGACCTGAGATATTGAATGATCAACGTTCCCTTTTTGTGTTATTATTATTCTGTTTCTATCCATTCAATAAATCAAAAGTTACCTGATGCTTGCCAGTCAAGAAAGAATAAACCCGAGGGTATACCATTTGACGGCTCTGTATAAGTTTTTCCAGGTTTAGCGTAAGTTTATTTATTTATTTGTTTGCTTGTTTATATTCATCGTTTGAGGTTTGTTTTAGGTCTAGTAGAGAGACATCAGTGACATCGGTGGCATCGGTGGCATGCATCTCCATGAACGAGGCGAGGACCTTTGTTGGCAAATATAGAAATTATAATAGTAAATGGATTTCGGATAGATACCCACCTATAGTTAGTAGTTGGATGTTGCTGTGAAAACCCTGTTAGGATCTACGAATAATTAATTCAATGACTTAACTACCTCCTAGTAAGGGTAGGAGGTAGGCAAGGGAAGACCAAAACAGCGACTGTGTTGATCGAAATTTCATGTTGAATGTACAGGGGAGAGCTTAACGGATCGAAAAAAATGGTAGCAACAAAAGCCATACTCACGAAGCTTACCCCGACCTTCCTCGGCTATTGGGAAAGCTGTGTTGAGAAATACGCGTACCATTTGAAATATAAGGGGATTTTTCTATACCCTGGGCATATCACAAATCGCGGACGATGCTGGACGACGTTTAGACAGAAAATGCGCACTGGCTGCTTCTATTTTCTATCCAGATCCGGTTGACGGATATGAATCATTGCTCAGCTCTTTTTTTCTCTAGCTGCATGAACCTTGGTCCGACTTATTTCCTCAGTCTTTCAAATCTCAAAACGCCATGAGGGGAATCATGTCATAGATCAAAATGCCAACGCCGTTTTTGTTGAAAAAAATGACCTGCCGGCACTCCTGGCCCTTTTTTTGATTCCTCATGCCCTATTTCCCCAATGCCAGTTGATGCGTAGACTCATGCTTGTTGAAACACAGACTATCCCCCACGTAATTAAGGGGATTAAAACGAGTTGACTTATGAACCCGAATGTATTTAACTATAGAATGTTGATAAACGTGCACCTCAGTGATTGATGTACAAGGTTGAAATTAGTATCGGTAGCTGCAGAATTTGGTCAGTAAAAAGAAGTACAAGCTTTCGTTGGAGGGAAGGTAACATACTGGTCGCTCTTGAAAGGACCCTCAAGCTCTAATCCGAGGTACTCGCCTTGCACCTTGGTAAGGGTAGTGAGCTCGGCGTTGACGTGGGAGAGGTGCAGTCTGGCGACTTCCTCGTCTAGGACCTTGGGCAGCACGTAGACGCCGACGGGGAGCTTCTCTGTCTTGGCGAAAGCGGCGTACTTCTGGCCGAAAGCCTTGTCTTGGGCCTTGAACAGCATGATCTGGGCGAGAACTTGGTTGCTGAAAGAGCAAGACATAACGAAGGATGAGTGGCCGGTGGCACAGCCAAGGTTGACCAATCGGCCCTCAGCTAAGAGGATGATGTGTCGGCCGTTGGGCATAAGGTATCGGTCTACCTGAGGCTTGATGTTCTGGACGCTCTTGGCGTTCTTCTTCAACCAGGCGACGTCAATCTCAATATCGAAGTGACCAATGTCTGTATAAAATGATTAGATACTAGGCGAGTAAGGCTATTAGAGTAAGTGTATACATACTGCAAACAATGGCATCGTTGGGCATGGCCTCGAAGTGAGAGCCAACTAGGATATCTCGGCAGCCGGTAGTGGTGACGAAGATCTGACCGATAGGGGCGGCCTTCTCCATGGTGGTAACCTGGAAGCCAGCCATAGCAGCCTGGAGGGCGTTGATGGGGTCAACTTCGGTAACGAGGACGCGGGCACCCATTCCGTGGAGAGCCATAGCGCAACCCTTACCGACGTCACCGAAACCGGCAACGACGGCAATCTTACCAGCAATCATGACATCGGTGGCGCGCTTGATACCGTCGATTAGAGACTCGCGGCAACCGTAGAGGTTGTCGAACTTGCTCTTGGTAACGCTGTCGTTGACGTTGATGGCGGGGACTAGGAGAGTGTTGTTCTTCAGCATTCGGTACAAGTGGTGAACACCAGTGGTGGTCTCCTCGGAAACACCGTAGCAGTCCTTCAGCATCTCGGGGTACTTGTCGTGGACGAGGTGAGTCAAGTCACCACCGTCGTCGAGGATCAGGTTGAGCTTCTTGCCATCCTTGAAAGCGACTAGTTGCTGCTCCAAGCACCAGTTGTACTCCTCCTCGGTCTCGCCCTTCCAGGCAAAGACAGGGACACCGGCAGCAGCGATGGCAGCGGCGGCGTGGTCCTGGGTGGAGAAGATGTTGCAAGAGGTCCAGGTAACCTCGGCACCGAGAGACGTTAAGGTCTCAATCAGGACGGCGGTCTGGATAGTCATGTGCAGGCAACCGGCGATGCGGGCACCGGCAAGAGGTTGGTCTGCGGCATACTTCTTTCGGATAGCCATCAGACCGGGCATCTCGTTCTCCGCGAGCTCGATCTCCTTGCGGCCAAAGGCGGCAAGAGAGAGGTCAGCGACCTTGAACTTGCTAGCGGGAGCAGCCATCTCTAAGAGACTGTTAGCAATCCTGGTCGCGGTACGATCAAAGAGTATTGATCCGGGTAGTAAGACATACTGATATAATTTATCTGGGGTGAGGGGCGGTGAAGGGATGAGCTGGCGGGAAGAACGGATATTTCTATGTAAGACGGAAGGTTAGCAAGTGAAACTCGAAGAATATAGCCCAGCTTCGCATGGTCGTATATATCTGGTTGAAGTGTATGATTTCGGTATATAGGAACTGGACTTACAGATGATGCCCTACGGGAAAATGAGGTAAATTGGAATGGTAAAAGTAAAAGGAAAGGAGGGAGATGGAGATGGAGGAGGAGAAGAAGGGAAAGAAAAATGGACGGAGGAGAAAAATAGGTACCCTAAAATACCTAAAATACTGCAAAGTGCCTAAGATAAGCTAAAGTACCCAAAGATGTTCCTAAATATGTACCTCAATATGTACCTACCCTACAAGGTGTTAAAGCTGCTAAGCTGTAGGTATTTTTCTCTCTCTCTATCAGCTCCGGGTCTACCCCTCAGCCCCTCTTTCTCACAAAAAAAAGTCTATTGAGGTGTTGGCGCTCGTTGATACTGATTGCTGGCTTAGACGCTAATACTATCTTAGATTAGAGGATTTGGTCCCTGAAAAAAAATGCCCCTCATCCCGCCTCATCCATCCACTCGGCAAATCTTTTTGGGTGTGCTATTGGAATCTTACCTAGTAACTCCGTGCAGCACGGATTGCCATCTAAATACCTAGGTACTTGCCTTTCCACTCCTACTATCTATTTTTTCATAGGTCATCCTCTATCAAATATACCCACATCTCCCGCATTCTTCCCACTCCTCATACTGCTTAGGTACCTAGGTATTTCCTAACAACGGAACGAACTCGGGACCGTCAAGGTTGGATTCCACGTAGGATTTGCAGAGTAAGATCTGTCAGCATTTGGTGATTGGCGGCGTCGCCTTTACTTTCCATTGTTCACTTTCACTTATAAGATTATGACAATCACATAGTTTACGAAAGAGTTAGCTATCCATTAATTAACTGATAACTGACAGAAGTTCAAAGCGTGCAGAGCACTGAATACATAACTAGTATATATGCAAAGATGGATATTTCCTACTTGCATATCTTGGTACCTAACCTTAGGTACAGGTACCTAATCTAAGTACATCAAGTTAGATATGTATAAGTACCTAAGGTACCTAAGGCTACCTAGGTATACACATGCGGCGCAAACGAGGAAAACGTGGAATTTCGGCCGTGAAAAAAAGGGACATCGGCCGTAAAAATTCGGGAGCAATATTATTCCTAACCCCCTTCCCCGACGATAGGTTGTCCGTTCGGGTTATTTTAGCGAATGCATATATATCAATGCTTACGCTAGCATCCTACGGACACTCTAGGCATGACATGACCCCCCAGAACAAGGCATGACATTAAGCCTTCCTTGACTTCAGTTCCAAGTCTTCAAATTCCTATGCTACGTAAGAGCTCTAACCTCGCAACAAGTCAAATAGAAGAAGTATCAGAATGACTCGATGGACGCAGCTCTACAGACCCTAAGTAGAAACCCTAAAACGCCTCCGGACGCCGGGCCGCATGCATCTATATCAATTAACCCTCCCCCTTTTTTTTTCCCTTTTCATAAACCTTTACTCAGGAAGAAGATTTCCCCTAACAGCGAACATCTTGGCGCTGACATTGGCTGTGAACCCGTCTATTTGCTTGCTGTACTGCTCGACCTGCTTGGCATTTAACATGCCTTCCAACCGGCTGGGCTCCTGAGGAAGCTTGAAGATTCGCTGCCACTCATCTTCCGGAAGAGGCTGCTGCTTAGCCGCAACACGCGCCGCATTCTCCGCCTTTCGCTTCGTCTGCCATGCCGTGATCTTGGCTTGCTCGCGAGCAAGTTGCCTCTGGTAGTACTGGTGGTTGTTTAACTCGGTGTAGTGAGACTCGATGCTGTCGAGTAGAAGATCGCACGTCTTCTCAAGGAATGGATCTATGGAAAGGTCGAGATTATCTGCCGACGGGTGAAGAGGCAGCTTAACAGAGTCGCCTTGCAGATCGGAAAGAGATGTCGGCAGGGACACTTCAGTTTCGGGAGCGGGGGCGGGGGCGGGTAGCTGGTGAAGGTAGGAAGTGAGGAGATGCGAGTTGTGAATGTGGATAGGGTATTCAATGAGGATATCCTTGAAGGATAGTTTCGACTTTTGCAGGCTGTTCTGCGTTAGTATCTAAGCCCTTGCATGATTGTTGTTATTATAATCTCACCTTTCGGTTGTGAATTTTCCTTCCTTGAAAGCGGCCATGAAGTTGGGGGTTAACTTGAATGCACGAAGGCTGAGCGCACCCTGCGAACTACGGCTGACATCGTGGACGAGAGCCACGGTCTTTTCGTTCTCGCGTTGATAGTGGTACTGATTCTCGATGAAGCTAGAGGTGACGAAGTTACCCATAGTAGCACTCGTGTACCAGCCCACATTGTTGGCGTCAACGTTGACCTCTTTGAGATGACGAATCATATCATTCTGGTAAATGATGTTGGCTTTGGCGCGCGGTGCGGCAGCGGCAAGAGCAGATGCATCGTTTTGGTGGCCACCTTCGACGTTCGCTAAATCAACCGTAGGAAACGGGAAAGTATTGGTGATTTCGAGGACGCCATCCTTGTCCATACCAACGATGGAGCCCGTAGCGGTCGTAGGGAAGCTGTTTGAGCAGTGCTTAACTATCTTCATAACAACCTATATAGGGCGTAGTAGTCAGTAACTAGCGACATGATGTATGATGATATAGGTTTATCCAAAGTTGGATGGAGGGGGGTTAAATATCAATAAGGAAAGCTATATGAAAAAAAAAAAAAAATGAAAAGAAAATACTAACCAACGACTCAACCTGAACCGTCTTGAACGGCGCATCCTTTTGGGAGTCGGCCATGATCGCGAATTAATTTGACCGGATAGATATTCGCGTCTTTTGGCGGATATACGGGATGGGGGGAATGGAATGGAGTTCGGTTGTTGCGGGTGACGAAGTTGGCGAATCTGCCCGTTAAGATTTTGAGGTTTTAGTGGGATGCGATTCTTGTATTCTTGTGGGTTACAAAATGGGAAAAATCGGGGGATTGAGGGACGGACCTTTTGCTGCCAGCTGGGTGACACCTGGGGAACTGCCATACCTATTACCCCGCAGGTTTCGATATCTCGATTAATATACTTAAACAGATAAAGCCAGGTACTACGTAGGTAAGTCAAATAACATAAATAGTTAGTTCAAATATGCGAATATGCGATAAAGCGCTTTTTACCCCAAAAGAAAGACGCTGACGGCGCAGCGCCGGCGTCAATGCATCAACGCTTCAATTGCTGAATGAAGTAACAGTAACAAACATCCCACTCTGCATTTTGGAACCCCCACGCCCATGTTGTCATTTTCCATGTCGACATTCCACAAAAAAAAACATATTTAAAGAGCCTCAAAGCAACGTCGTCCCCTTCCTAAATTTATTTCACTTCGTCATATGCTAGTTGTGTTTCATCCATCCATATAAAGATGAGTGAGGAGTGCACGATGAGGGTTGTCGCCAACATACCTACCTAGGTAGGTATACACATATACCCCCTTACCCCCTTACCCCCCCTTTAGGCTTTGACAACAACCCTGCAACCCAAGTGGATTGACCATCAACTTACGCTACTCGAAATAATGCTGGTCTTCTTCGTGTATATCAAATCCTCAATTAGGAGAGGGAAGCTAAACTTCCGATGTACGGAAAGGCATAGTCTACCCTAGGTATATCTCTCTCTCTTTTTCTTTCCTCTTAGTCCTATCTAAGACGCCCTACGCCCGATGTCTATCATCTATCTATTCTATCGCCGTCTTACACGACAGCCGATAACCGATATCTTGTTTGTTGGAAAGTCACAAGCAAAAAGGAAAGAAAGGGGGGGGGGAAGGAAAAGAAAAGAAAAAGGCAAACAATGTCGAGGGTCCTCTCGGCCGCGGACTGCTCCCATTCGCCAAACAACGGGTCTCCTCTATCTGAAGGACGTGAGGACGAACCATGCCGGGCGATCACCGTGCAGTCCAGTGTAACCCTACGTCCTCACTCCCAGTCAATAATCTCCCAGCTCTGCACGTCTTCCCGGATGATAAGCCTATGCCGGTCAATTTTCCAATGCGAGTACAACGACCGGGTGGCCGCCGCTGCTTTGCGATGTCCACGTCCGACTCCTCCCTTGATAGCTTCTTCCTGCGACCTCCACACGCAGGTAGCAAGGTTTCTGCCGTCCTTATCGGGACGCCCGAACCAATATCTGGAATCTGTTAGCGCGCGTCTTCCGCGAGACCCTTCCCGGGAACGAACACCTACTTCAAAAAGCCACCACTGGCTATCGCTTCGGCGTGTGCTACCTTATCCAGGGCCCCCAGATCCTCGTACACAGTTGTCGGTGGAATCTGTGACCGGAAAGCTACAATGAAGAAGGAAGTTTCCCTCCACTTGTGGCCGCGTTCTCGTACGAGTCGCGTTAATTCCTCGATAATCTCGTTCCAGTTGAAAGTCTCGGCATAGCCCGCGGTGGCATAATCTGGCCGTAAGCTCCTCATCCGAGTGAGGGCCTGAGCAAGCAGCGCGCTCTCGGCATCTAGAGTTCTCAAGTCGAGCAGGTGTTCTTGCTCGGTGTATGGCGACTGGACTAGGAAGTGTTCGTCGCGTATGGATTCGGCAATGCTATCGCTTAGAGGTGCCTCAACCTCCTGCGTCGAAACCTCTATTGGTTCCTTCTCGCGAGGGCTAATAGAGGGCAGCTCTGCAAGGTGTGGTAGCACCTGGTCTACGGCCATACTTGAGGATATTGGTGGGATAGTTCCTAAAAGTCCCTAAAAACGCTAGGCTGGTTGGCTGGCTGGCTAAAAGAGCGGATAGGGCGACAACTCGATTTTTATAGAGGTGGAACGTTGTCTTTATGGGAAAGTTGAAGAAAAGTTAAAGAGATACGACACGTTAAATCCAAAGGAAGGGTTCTAAGGTGGTTTTTATCCCTTAGGTAGGGACGGCTAAGAATCATAAGGTGATGTAAGTATGGCTCTCAGGGCAGCGTGACTATCAGGCTTAAATGGACGGATGAGTATATCACAGTCACATTGACAAGTGACAAGACAAAGCAAAGGAGATCTACTCAAGTTACCATCGTTCGGCGGTATGGCGAGCGGGACCCAGCTGCATGATAATGCTTATGTTCTTTGTGTGTAAGTTTGATAGATAGAATTTTTCTGGGGCGCTTTCCACCGCGGAACTGATCGCGCCATCCCGCAATCCGTTGATACCATCGGCCACAGCATTTAGCATTTAGCCAGGTAAGACAATCCCAGTTCCTAAAGTCATGCTAGAATCACGATTCTCGAAGTGAATAGTGAAAGTTGGTATATTAATCACTCACTCTTTCGCTTCTTTTTCTTTCCTTACATATCTAGGTTAGGTACCTATGTAGGTTAAGTACCTCTTAACTTTGATATCTTAGAAAAAGGGGACCATACTACAGCCTACAACCTACAGGACCCCTAGAACAGAAGAGTCAATTAATCAATCTGATGTCTCATGCAAGCTGCTTGAGAGAACTGCTAGTCAAGCAAGCATGCGGCATGTAGCATGCAACCCACCAATGCGGCCTCGATCTTGATAGACAACGTGTTTGATAGAGCTCATATATTAGAATACGTACCTACCTAACGTAGGTATGTATATCCCGATATCCGTGTCTACCTCCTGTTCATACCTAATCTCTCACTATCACTATCAATGTCAATATCAATATCAATATCAATATCAATATCAATATCAATATCGGGCATGCTTAGATCGTGGTATCCGAATTGACGAATCGGAGTCGATCGGGCCAACCCTTCACGTTTCTCGGCTGTTACTTACATGGTACGTGGAAACGCAAACCAAGTTATAATATGCTATAACTACCAGACCACCAGATACGACGAAGAAGATGATACGACGATATCTATCAATCAACCAATTCTCTACCCAAAGTTTCACGACTACTATGATCAAATTGTGGCGTTGGCAAGTTCTTTCGTTATTTTTTTCATTTCTCACTTCTGTAACCCCCCTCCAACGTCTATTATGCTCGTAGATGATATCCAACCAATTCAATTATCACCCCGTTCTAGTCGGATTACAGTGATGCACGCATAGTCGATAGGCTCTAGATATCCCAGATAATGCAGATAATGCAGATAATGCGAAGCATACCACCAAAGCAGGAAGATCGCCATCGGCGGATAATAACCACCTGGTATGAACTAAGCCCTGACGGATTATCCCCAAGGGTCCCAAGGGTTGCTGTCCCTCTTTGCCCCTTGCGCGCATATTCCGAAGTAATTTTCCCCGAGGTGTCTGCGTGTTAGGTATGTGTCTGCGCATCTGAAAAAATCCCAACTGCCAAGAGACATAAGGGATTGCGGCGCCCATGCCGATGCCGATGCCGGTAACATACCTATGTAGCTCGGAGCATCCTTACCTTAGGTTAGGTAGATTCTCGAGATCCCTCCACACGCAGCTGTCCCACGCGAATGTAACCTTTTAGCTCCAATCCGCCTGAATTGGGGTCCTGCGAATCGGAAAATGCGAATCTCCCTGCGCGGCTGATCCAGGTCGTTGGAGTCGAACTTGCCCTCGGAAACGACAGCTCAATATTTGACCCTTGTTCAATAGCTGCCGAGAAGGAAAAAAAAAAGAAAAAGAAAAATAGAGAGAAAATAATCAATCAAGGTAAACAAGAGAAGAAGAAAAAATCCCGATTCATCTATTACCGAGTCGCCCCGCGGGATCGTCCCGGAATATTGACGATGTTATCATTGAGATATTACGGTTGTAGATCTAAGCTTAAAAGTCCAAGTTGTATCTTCCGTATTTAGGTACCTTTTGATTCGACATATTAAAGGACCATATGGTCCCTGTAGATTATAAGACTAAGGGGTTCGTCAACGCATCAGACTGCCGTTTAATCCTAGCTATATAGCATCGCTCACCTTCTCGTGGATCGACCATCTTCGTTTAATAGACAATCTTCGCATTGGTTTAAGTCGCATAGGAGGAGACGTTAGACGCTTACTACCTCCCACCTGATATTTTACCAAAGTTAGGTATTAATCCGTCCGAGTCGCAAATGATTTAAAAGCTAACCCTAGAAACTGCTGTCATTATATCGACTCTCCGGAGATATACACAATCTTTGAAATAGTAATAAATAGACAAATTCACTATCGCTTATGAGTTAGGTATGACATAAATACCTAGGTAGAGAGGTATTATATCTTCTACTACTGATTAACTATAGCATTATTCAGACCAATTTTACGCCACTGTAGTAAGATATTTGTCACGGTACGGTCCTATAGCATAGACCCTGGTGGGTCACCATCGTATATATAAGGTAGCTAGATGAGGGACTACCTACTGGTTCCCTTTTCCTTCTTTGTGCAGCAACAATTATCTCTACTCAAACCTTGACAGTATTTGTGGCATCCCATTGAATATCAGGCAATGACCTCTGGGACACAAGACTAGTTCATTGACTGGCTTGAATATGCACTCTCTCAAAGTGGTAGTCTATTTTCGAGTACCTTTGCAATCATTCGTAGCCCTCTAGGAAGCTAAGGCTGGTGTATATTTGTCAAGAATGCTATTAGAAACGATTTGAGCCTACTGTTACTAGGAACTTTTAGGTAATTGTGTTATAAACTTACATCTGTCTTTTCTATCTCTCGGTATACGCTTCCTCTACCCGCGGGTGTCAGAATGTCGCGCTTAATTGCCGCGTGTCTATATACTCGATCAGTATTGGCTACCTCCTAGCTCATGTGTAGGACGTTGGCAAGCGCCACGTGCCTACTTCTGCATGCATCTAATTTGAAACATTTAAACTGTAGGTTGGGCCTTTCGACATCTAGGTATTATTGGGATATCATATACCGACAATGTTGCAGCGAGAAACGTTGGGCTTCCCGGTATACCCCCTTAGACGCAGTAGTTCTCCGGTTCAACCCTTTTCCATGCCTAATTGGCACCATAGCCGGGCCAATCGTACGAGTATTATTTAAAATGTGTTTGATCGTCGAATTCCGATGGATTACCTTTATCTTTACGGCTGTGGGGGTTCGCAGAGAAGTATGAGAGCTACGTTGTCGAGAAAATGTCACAAGAGAGAGGCTCGGTGAAGAGGATCTTCATTAGGCTACTAATGAGTGGCAGCCGAAAACTCTCTCCACCATCAACCTCACAGCCTGC
Organism: Daldinia caldariorum; assembly: GCF_022478825.1. Classification (NCBI taxonomy): domain Eukaryota; kingdom Fungi; phylum Ascomycota; class Sordariomycetes; order Xylariales; family Hypoxylaceae; genus Daldinia; species Daldinia caldariorum. The sequence goes on along the minus strand of NW_025953045.1, from coordinate 1,136,780 downwards.
TGTTACGTGCCCTAATTTCATCTACGTTGGTCGGTTATCTAAAACCGCTCAGCTAAGAGATCCCCCCCTTAGACTTTTATTACATGTCGTGAATATGTAAAAGTGTGTCAGGTAACCTGCTTAAACGAGTGCTAGCCTCATGTCACAAAGGTCGGTGTCTGAGGTTGACTAGAGAATAAACCTATGCCCTCCTCTCATCGGAACCTTCATTATCACGCTACGAACGAGATGGGTATTCATAGGATCCGAACCCCACGGGGAAGCTGTGAAGTGAACATAATTGGCCTACGTATGAGAACGTCTCGTATACCTGGCTCTCGAGAATCCGAGAAAAGCTTAGCCAGGTGACGTAAAATATCAGGTTAGTAAGACAAGATAGAGCCTACATCTTGCTACTTTCGGACAAACAATAGCTTCCTCTAAGCCGACGATAGGTCTAGGTAGTGTTTCGAATGCCTGAACCCGTGGAACCTCTAAAGAAAGCTGGCCGGCTTTAGTGACGCAAACATGCTGGAGTAGTGTTGTAGAGAGCAAGATAAGAGTTCTCCGTGTAAAAAAAGGCAACTTCCCAAAGGAGTGAAATGTGGGAAGAGAGTATAACAATGATTTAAAATTACACCGAGTTAAGTCGTACGGCTCGGTCAGGACCTTTTCCGTTAGTAGGAGAATAGTCCTGCTGTTGTGACGAATAGATTGCATCGAAATTATGCCATTCATACTGTCAGCATCATTGTCTAGTCTCTAGTTGGCTACTATGGTGCGTGTCAAAAGTCAGCCCAATAGATACTCGTCCACAGCCTCCTCCTTATGGTCCACCATACATATACCACATATACCACATATACCCAAGGCATCTTATTAGCGTCCCTATAAACTGGGTCACGTAGCACAAATATAGAACTCGCGGAACGGAGATCCACATATTATCATCATAGGAGGTCTCTTGCTAAATGTTTGCGTGCAAAAAAGCTCAGGCCCGATGGATTGTACCACTACCGAAAAGGAGACGCGTGGGTTGCTATTCTCCTGTGGGGAGGTTTAGTCAAGCTTTTTGCTAGATCTCCCCCAACGAATCATACGAGACTAATTTCCTATACTGATAACGTTCTTTTTTGAGGTGTGACGTTGAAAGCAATCAGGCAATGGAGATTGTACGTTATACGAGGGGGAGATCAGGAGAGCCGTCGTGGGACATGAGGAAGAGGACTAATCACCGATATAATGTCCTGGAATATAATAGATGTACTATGCTAGGCAAGCTCATTGACGACTATAGCCCTAACCCTAACTGTAATATCAGGTACCTAGGTATTGTATATGTGTGATCTTGGCCCTTGTGGATTCTGTATCCGTAATGAGATTCTTCCCCAGGTTTCCTGAATGGGGGCAGATTTGCCGGGAACCCACTTCGCACGGCCTTTCACTATAGTTCGAGGCTCCATGAGGGGTTCAGGTTTTAAAAAGATGTATTGTGTATTTGCTATTTGGAAGACAGTAGCGAATGGAAATAGCCCGATAAGAAAGCGGTAAGGTAACGGTATGTCGGGGCTCGAATCTGCGGAGGCTGGGTAGCAAACCGCCAGACAAAAGCTAAGGTACGCTTGGAAGGGCCATCATAATAGAACACACCCATATTCCCGGATCGACATCCTTGCTGACTTCTAGAACGGTGTGGAAACACACAATCGTCTAGCCACGAAAGGGAACCACGTGTGCCGATTTAGTAGCTTGGTTGTAAGAAGGAGATGCAACATCGATGATACAGGGGAAATGATGGAAACTAAGTTCGTCGGTATGGCTTGGTCGTGTAAGGTATGAGGAAAGGGTCCTTCCAATTTCGTCATAATGTCATCTGCTATGTCCCGATATCGCGTCTTCCAATATGAAGAACGAATGCTGCCCACCCGTCAAGTTGGATATATATTAGGTATATATATATGAGTGAGAAACTCCTGATCTGACTCTTTGGAAAAAAGCTTGTCTTCAGGAACTCCAACTTAGAATCATTGCAGCTTTGAACGATAACTACTACCTCGCAGCAAGAAAAGCCCTTATTTATACATCCAAAATGCTCTCACCCACCGAGTTTCTCTCCCTCTTGCTGCTCTTGCCTACGCTCGCCTCAGCCCAGGCTGGCTTTGTCGCGTTCAAAGAAAAGACCTGCAGCGAGCGTCTTGACATTTGGGCCGACGGGCAGCTGATCGACGGCGGTAAGCTTATTATAGACCACGCTCTGAGAGAGAGGGGGGATTTCAACGGCGGCCATAACTACGACAATATAACATTCCCCGGCGCGCAAGCTACCGGGGACTGGGAAAAGGACACAGGGACTCAGTTTGTCTATTGGAAAGTGCAGCAGCCAGACCCGACATGTCAGTTTATACTGTTGAGGAACACTCAGCGAGGATGGGAATCTCTTAGCCAACTACCCGGAGACGAGTTATTGAGGGTGTCTGATGAGGGTTGCTACTACACGGCTGTCAATGTAAGTCTAGAGTCTATTACCTGATATATTGGGACATGCTTCTGACGAGGAGAAAAAAAAGCCCAACATCGACTTGATCACCAGCTTCTGCTGCGGCCGTGATGATTGCTCTATTGCGGAGATCGAAGTCCAATATCCGTCTCCCGAGGATACCCCTAACGACAAGGCCCCGAGCTGTACAGTCAAGTCTTACGATGCCACACCTACGGTAGAAGACGGTGTGCAGATAGCTGTTACTAGGCCGCAGACCTGCGAGGCTCCCCCGGCTTGCACGCACTCGATAACACAGAGCAAGATGGTCGGCACGGCCGTGTCGCATTTCCAGTCGTTTTCGTGGACGACCGAGGAAGGGGTTGACGTATGTCCATCATGAATTTACTTTGCTACCTACCTATCTTTTCCGGGCGTTATCTCGCTAACACAAAATGCTCTCTCTCTCTCTCCCGCTTTCAGGTCAAAATCGACGCTGGCATCGAATTTATCGTAGAATCCAAGTTTTCCGCGGGCATCAACTTCAACATCGCGCAGAGCTGGATGGACGAGACCGGCACGACCCTGACGGAAACCAACATCACGGCGTCGTCGGAGGGGGAAAGGCAGCAGGTGGGAACCGTGGCGTTCTACGCCTTCACGCCGCAGTACGACTGCTGGAAAGGCGAGGTTAGCTGCGGCAAGGACCAAGCCGGGAACGAGGTGGTGATCAGGGATGTTAACTTTTGCCAGCCTCGAATCTCCAGCACGGGTGATTCGGCTGGGCTTTTCAGGATGGTGTATATTTCGGGATGACGAGTGGTAACCTAGATAGGTACCTAGGTTAGGCACCTGTTTTGGCCAAAGGGGAGGCGGGACGTCCCCTGTTGTTAGATAGTTTTCCTTACGTTCTGCTTTTTATAACGTTCTTCCGCACACGATTTGACATCTTCGAATTGTCGAGCAACTCGAAGATTCTAGGCTAGGATAAGATACCAGGAAAGGGAAGCGAAGCGAAGCGAAGGGAAAGGAAAGAGGGAAAGGCGGATAGAATTATCGATCGGCCGCAAGGGATTTTTATTTATAGGAACGACAGAGGCGCAGACGCAGGTCGCTATTCATTACATTAAATAAACGTGTTATCTTCGCTATTATTCCCATTTCTTCTCGAGAGCCAAACTTTTGCTACTTCATACGTTCCCAGGTAGAGCCCGCTACCGACCAGCGTCCATACAGCCCGAAGAACCGCACCCCTGAAGAGTCCTCGTATGCCATTCTCCGAAACAACTTCGCGTGCTACGGCGAGTCCACTCCGTGCTTGGTACCTGGCTGCCTGCTGCGACGTCTGCGTCCGGTCACGGGAACCTTGCTCTACGTCCTGGCTGCTCCCGGCTGCGATCATCATCCGCGTCTTTACCACATCCATAGGGGTCGTAACCACGGCGGCGATGCTACCGGCCAGCCCGGCACTTGTCCCCGTGACAAGTCCCGTCTCGAACAGCGTCTTCTTCTCCGTCGCGCCGGACCGCTGGTTAGATTGGCTTTGGGCCGGCGTGCCTGATCTCCGACTCCAGATCTTGGAACGAATGAACTCGAAGATGGGGAACTGGATAGCCGTAAAAGGTAAATTCCGGGCTACGAGTGCGGTGTATCCGGATAGCAGCTTCCGGCCTACGCCCGTGCCGTCGGCGGTTAATTGCTTTAGAGCTTGAAGGGAAGCGGATTTATGCGAGCTGCCCGGTTTCCGCGGCAATACTTGAGCGTTCTGTTTGATGACCTCGCAGGGAGTGAGGACCAAACACGATGCGCACTCGGCGACGGCAGATGCGCTTGAGTGCACCAGAGGTTGCGGGAGACCCAAGGGCGACCCGTGACGGTCCACAAACGACTTGGTAGCTTCGTAGGTGGTAAAGAAGGTTCCCGCAGCGGGCAGAGTGGCGACTATAACTATGCCTATACCCTGATAAAGGCCCCTGAAGAGCTGCCTCGAGGGCAATTTGGTCTTAGTAGACGGGTCGGCAAAAGTCTTGATGAAGTCTTGACTTTGCTGGCGGGTTTTCAGGGTATCTAACGGATAGATAATCAAGTCTACGACGAAAGCTGCGGCGCCTCCCGCCTATTCCGTTAGAATGAATATAGCTTCGATTTGGATTCGGGAAGATTACAAGTTAGAAAGAAAAAAAAAAAAAAAAAAAAAAAGAGTCGAGATTAATAAGACATGAAAAAAGCTTACCAGCATCACATCGAGGTTCGAACTCCCGTTCATCGTGGCAGCTCTAGTAATCTGAATAATTTGAAAGGGGTCCGGCGATGTGAGATCCCTTCACTTCCTTGGAGATCTGGATCTGGGTCTGATTAGATTGATAAGATTACCTTAGGTAGGTAGGTATGCAGAGTCTACGTAGGAAGCAAGTATGTGCTCTCCCATAACAATATGAGGCTATAATGACATGATCGGAACTACGTTTTCCATGTAAGTACAAACAAGTAAAAAGTATCAAAATGAATTACATCATACCTACAACGGCCAACATTAGTCACCCATAATTACATATCACCCTCGTTTTATCTCAATTCGCATTTGTTTTTCCATGTGTTAAAGACTTAAGCACATATAGGAGGTATACAATTAACAGCCCCTTATATCATGGGACCAAGTTCCATGTCAAGAAGCAGGGTTCAGAAAAGGGTCCTATGAAGAGGAAGACCTCAGCTAAAAAAGACATGGTGATTTGGCGCCTGATGGTCAAGTTTGGCGTCATATATTAATTTTGTCTACGTCTTACACTGATGAAGTACGAATAGATGGATATCATGTAGGGGCATTGCTTCATCCCCCAGTATTTTAATCCTCATCCCAATATTTCATTAGCCGTCTGTACCACTGCTTCTAAACGTGGCACATAATGCGGCATAGTGATGTGTCAAATCCAGCACGTTTTGCGGTAGGCTTGTCGCCTGAATGATCGACCGCACCTTGACAGCACCCTCTTCTTCGATTAACACCCTTATCGTATGGAGAAGCTCGGGAGAAAACTCAGAGTACCAACGGTACTGCCAAGTTACAAGACGGATAACGGCAGCTATCGTATCTCTCGTCATCTTCTGCTTCTCGAACGCTCGTAGGATACCCGATAACGCCTTCGGACTGAACCGCGCTGCGAGACAAGCCCTGTATGCCTCGACTGCTTCGTCGTGGTGCTGGAGGCGCTCCGCTAAGGCACCAAGAATTTCCCACTCTTCGGCCGATTTCTTGTACTGCATAGATTGAGCCCTGTATTGGGCCATCTGCGTTCTCCATATCGTGTAGACACGGAGATCTTCGTAGAGTACCATAAAGAGGCTATCGAGCCATCTTTCGCATAGCCGCTTATTATTTAAGCGCGAGAGATGCTCGTCGGTGGTGCCATTCTGCAGATGTCGCATTAATACTAGTCTTCTAAAACTTGAAAAAGTCAAACTTACGTTATCTCCGTCGGCCTTGACCTCGCCAGGATCAATGGTGTGAGTTGGCTTCTCTACGTCGTCCCCTTCGTCGTGGCCGTTGGTTAGCTTCTGCGCGCTAGAGTCGGTATCGGCTGCGCTCTTTTCGTCGTCAGCCTCCTCGTCGGTTTGATCGCCGTTGGTCGCAGGTTCTGGACTTCCTCGCAGCCCGTCGATGCTCGGGTTGCGTTTTGTCGACTGCGCCTGAGAGACTGTATCCTGCTTCTCTGTCCGGTACTCATCCTCCATAACAAAAACGTTGCTTCGTATTTTTAGCAGCTGGTCCCAACCAATTTTTGCCGTCATCTCGGTGAGAATACTGTAAGCTAGCTTGAAGGTACCGCGATAGGATGCTGCGCGGAGGTTGAGGAGGCTTGGATCTACCTGCTCCGAGTATCTAGATTCAGGTTCGCTGTCGATTTCGTCTAAGCGCGTCTCGGGTAATGTAGGAAGGTAAACATCCTTAGGCTCTGGCATTACCGGCGCATCCTTATCCTGATAGGTGAACATCGGACACGAGTTCAGGATTGTGAGCGCATTCTCCCAATCTTCCATTGCGACGTAAACTTGTGCCAACCTCGCCCAAGTACCGAATTCGCTAGGTGCAGCGATCGTACTGCGATCCGCACAACCCAGAGCCATCTTCAGCCTTTCCTCCTTTTGCGCCGGAGTTTCGGCTGCCAATGCCTTCTTGAGGAGAAATTCCGCCTGGGTATCTAACATGACATAGTCCATGGGTGAGTCTTTGAGCGCTTGGTATAGCACGCGCACACCCTGTACTTCCTCGTTACCCATAAAGAGGACCTTGGCGAGTAGTGATGATACCTCGACATTCTGAGACCTCAACTTCTCGAAGAGGTTAATGGCAGAAGCAAAGCGTCCGGTCGTATGAAAATATTTGAGAAGGCCGGTGGTGAGGTGGTTGGATACGTTGTTCGGAACTTGTACTACAGAATCGGAACCTAGTTGCCAACCTACAAGGTGTTAATATCTGCATTGGAGTTCGCATGAGGAAGAAGGTTTGCATACCTCTGAAAAAGAGACTCTCGGCAGCGCTTAAGAATCGGTGCTCGGTCTCGGTGTTGGTGACGGGATTAAATCGCCTCACACCCATAATCTTTCTAATAGTATCGCCGCTCCCATCGTCGGCGTACGAATAGGCACGCAAAACGCTACAGAGATATGTTTCCAGCCATAATTCATCTGTCGCCTTTCGTTTCTCTCCCCTCTCGTCAACACAGTAGGCCTCAACCGTTCCCGGAATGGTGACATGGACACGCATATCAAGCCTGGAGAATGCATTGTAGCAGCAGTATAGACCTTCGACTATCTTGTGTGTGGCGACTTGGCCATGTTCCTTGTAAGTGAGAGTATTTATATAAGCAGCGAGACTGGCCGAGGAGGATGCATCGACACCGGTAACATGGTGATATACTCCTGTCTATGTACGCAAGCAGATTTAGTATCGATTATTCCTAGCAAGTTGATTAATCGGACATACCTGTTTTACAGTGTTTCTGAGGTTTTGTTTCAGGAGGTGGACTAGATCAGGAGGGCCAAGCTCTCGCAATGACACCAAGGTCTCGGTACGGGCATCGATTGATTCGTGTAGAACCTCTTCCGAAATCCTAGAGTGAGTATTATTAGCAGCGAAGATGCAATCGACGAAAAAAAAAAATAGAAAAATAGAAAAGAAGAGAAAAAAAAAAAAACCATTTGGAGATATCTTACTCTGGAACTGCCGGCGGAGGCATAGCGACGGGTTGCGGGTGGATGGCGTTGCGAGTGGATGGCGCAGTACCGCCTTTAGGAAATGCCAATCAGTGCTCTCGAATCTCGATGCTGTGGAGTGTTTAGGATAATTAAGAATAACCAGGCTCAATTCCTAGAAACATAAATATCATAGTATAACGTTAGGCAACATTAGAAAGAGTGAATAAATTTAAGAGGGAAATGATTGCGTGTTGTCCAACTGCCGAACCGCGCACATATGGAAATGGTATGAGACGATACGGCCTGGAAAGGGAACAGGTTTGACAGAGGAGCTTATTGCTTTTGGTAACGTTTTGGTACGTTTTGGTACGTTTTGGTGTGCATGTGTTAACTTTGAAGGTTTGGGAACGCACGAGCCATCAGAAAGATGAGAATGCGTCGAGGTGGTGGATATAATGATATTGTACATAGTAGACAACGAATTGGAATAGCGGGGTAGAGCTTTGGGGGGGGGGGGGGGGGGGGGGGGAAAATTTAAAATAAAAAAAAAAAAAAACCCAAAAAAATTTTTTTTTTAAAAAATTTTTTTAAAAATAATTAAAAAGGTGAGTAGA
>NW_025953045.1:1068421-1128505 GCF_022478825.1 Daldinia caldariorum | reverse complement strand
CCCCCTCCCCCCCCCCCGCCCCCCCCCCCCCGCCCCCCCCCCCCCCCCCCCCCCCCCCCCCCCCCCCCCCCCCCCCCCCCCCCCCCCCCCCCCACAATTTCTATATATAAAAAAAATCAACCAACCAAGAAGCCAAGTACCTAACATAAGGCAGGGGATAAGGCGGGGCTAGAGACGGCTTTTGTACCTGCCGTACGCTAGATGTACCTAAGGTGACTGTACCCAGGTAGGGAAGCTGTAAGCTGTACCTAGTGGGTGGTTCGCGTCTTCTGCAAAGCCTTACACGCGATTCATGCATCTTTTCAGCCTTTAACTGTATTGTTAGGATGACCTACATATGCACTTTCCAACGTCGGATATCATACCTCTTTCCAACTTTCTAAGGTTTAGGTACCTGTAAGTTCTTTGATACCGCATAAGCGATCAATCACCTTATTAACTTCAATTTTACATCAAACTCCGGTTGCCTGGGTTAGAATTAGGTACATACCTGATATTCGCAAATAAATCTGAAGACTACCTAAAATAAATATATCAATCAAACCTTTGGCCGGTATGCGATATTCCTATTTCTAATTTCATCAGCGCAACAGGCGCAAACTGGCAAGATGGCATTCTCCGCCATCAACGTCGAACCCGAGGAGAACATTGACGAAGAGATCGATGATACCCGCGAAATTCAGATCGACGAAGCTTTGAAACGCTTCCAAACTGCTCTTAAGCTTCATGCGCAAGGCCCCAAGCACTACGAAGAAGCATCGTCGGCATACGAATTGTTGTTTGAATCTGATATATTTCGATACCCTGAAAGTTCCACCGACTTTGAGCGCGCCGAACGCCAGTCCGATCCCCGAAATCTCGGCGTCGATGCCCCATTCCCTCAACCACTTGATATCACCCAAGGAGACATAGACGGCAGTGGTAGCAGCTTACCCCAGACTCTTTACCTCGCTTATAAGAATCATGGCCAGTTTGCCCTAGACAACATTAGACATTTGGTTAAGGCCGCAGGAGATGCCGCATCCGTGCTCAAAGATAAGCAGGTGCTCGAAGCCGCTCAGAAGGCCCTTTACGAATTTAGTACAGCCCTAGACTTCGATCCGTCGGATGCCGAATTATGGAGAAGGGCCGCGCGCGTTGCAGCGTTCCTGAACAGCGCCAGGATCAGTCGATATTGTCTCGAGGCCGCCATTGAACTTGATGATGATCCGGCTGTGGATGAAGTTGAGCCGCCCTCTTTAGCCGAGGGGTTCGCCGGCGAGCAATTGAAGAAGCAACTCGATGTCTTGTCCGACGATCTAGCCCTGTCGCATCCGATCATGACTCCGTTTATAAATAAGTCGATACCGGAGCGTCTTAAGAAGCACCTCGATCCCTTTCCATTCCTCCCCAATCCTACCGACTCGCTCGCGTCCCTAAATGCTGCCGCCTTGACGGACCAGTCTGCACCCCGGCGACTTGTCATTTGTGTCCCTACAGCTTCGTGGACGGATTTGGGAATGTCGCTTGTCAAGTTAGTCGCAGCGAGTGGTATATCCGGAGAGGCGGTTACTCTGAGTCTTCCAGATATACCAGACGTAGAATCCGATGTTGAAATGCTCAGCAACAAGCCGAACCTGTCCTTACCACAGAAGAATGGGACTGTCCAGCCGCCCCCTGAAAATAAGGGACTAGTACAGCCTAAATATGACCAGAGCGATTCTCCAAAGGAAGGCGTCGTCGGCAATGGCACCGCTGCCGAAGATGCGCGGGGTGAACGTAGCGCTTCTGTCCTTTCGAGAAAGCGTTCGCAATCTACGGCGGGGTTTCCCGAAGCAATCGACGAAGAAGTGACAGATCAGAAGAGGAGTAAGCGTATTCGACGCCGAGAAACTGCTGGAGAGGTCATGGATACAAATACCCAATACGCTACTCAGTTACAGCCATTCCAGGCTGCCGACCAGAACCTCTTCCAAATGACGCGCAATATGATAGAAAACTTAGGAGTCACCGACCGTGACACTCTCGATCGAGTGGCTGAGGTTATTGACTCTTGCGCGTCTTCTACTCGGACTGCTAAGCTTGAACGGCCGGCTATGGTTGATCTGCGCAATTCTCTCATCAAATTCGACGAGGAGAGTACTAGAGTAGTTTTTAATAAGAAGGAGGCTTCGTCTGTAGGATTCTCGTCCTTCCTCGAGCACTCAAAGCCTGGATCTCAAAATAAGCGCGAGACGCCCATGTTCCACGAGACCAGGGGCTTGAAGGCCTTCGTCCAAAGTGTCAACGACGGCTGGATAGGAATCCAAGACGTCGCTTTCGAGTGGGTCAAGCACGTTTGCACGACTTATCTCACAAGCAAGTGGTCGGACTCCATGAAGACTGCAGTTGTTCAAGTGATCAGCCATCTCGACGAGGATATCTGGAATCGTATGCAGTACGAACTCGAATGTCATACCGCGTCTAAAGATCCAGCCGCGACATTGGCTACGATTGATCAAATAGTCCAGATGCTATTCGAACTGCACTTGGACGTATACGAACGGATCAATAACCCAAATAGCGCCGTAGACTATGCCATTCGTGTGGAGACTAAAGGAAGATTGGGACGCTGGTTCACGCTTGCCTCACAAATGAGCCGATGTCGTCCTGAAAATGCGGATCGACTGCTATCCCTCCGATTCCTATGGTCGGCCGTCTTCGCCGTTACTCTGACGGAGGGTGTATCGAGAGATCATGTCCTGCAATGCTGGAAGAGCCTGCGTGATAGGCTCAGCGAAGAAGAAGAGCCTTTCGATGTTCGGCTGCCAAACAATGCGATTATGCCAGAAGTCTCTGCCCGTGCGGCCGATAGAGAAATATCCAAGCTTACAACCATGGATTTCTTCCTTGGCTTATTCCAGAACGATCTTAGCAACCCCGTTTCTATCATCGAGAGCCTGGAGCCGGTCCTGAACCCCTCTTCCGTTTATATAGCAGCAAATGATCCTGAAGCTATGGCGCTCGACGAAGATCCCCCGGCACCGACGGCTATCGGTAAGAGTCTACCCATCTCAAAGGCTGCAGATCAAGGTCTCCGTGATCTCTGGAAGTTTTTGTTAGGAGCAAGCACTGAATTGAGATTGTTCTTGTGGACACGCCTCGGGGAGGCCTATAACGCTATTGACTACACAACGAAACAATTCTCGTGCTTTCTCAAAAGTATCGAGATGGTTGTGGGCGACTTCGAGCAAGATTCTTATTTGAACATGCCTGCCGAAGCGCGCCACGCTCTCTTCCTGAAGATGCTTAGATTTCTAGACGAATTGTTAATCCAGTCGCTTTCGATGGCGCTTAACGATGCTACAGCGTTTGACATTATAGACGACGAGCACCTAAGGTCTAGCATTTCGGCTTTGACGAAACTTTCCTGCTTGCTACACGTATCTTGTATGTATGAAGACGAGGTACGAGTAGGGATGAAGCAGCACGTTTCGAGCGGCGCAACCTTCCAGTCTTTCTTGACAAAGCTTCGCGAGATGCAAGTTAGGAACTGGTCTCTGCTGTATACGATGCTGAAGGCTGGTATTTCACAGAACAGGGCAGGCTTCACCACTCCTGACAGCGATCTTGCGGATTATCTAGCGGCTATTCATCAAGTTCTAGGTCTCAGAAAATTCTGCAAGGCGTCTAATAAGATCTTCCTCAAAATGATGCGGGTTGAGCTTTTGAAGCAGAACCTCATAGACAACTGGGAGGATTACCTCGGTCAGGTCCTTTACGATCTTTACGGCTTGAAGCTTGGAGTAGGCCTTAGCGAAGTGCAAGACCACGGATGCCCCCCTGAAAAGCTCGAGCGACGTAATACGACAGCGCTGGTAGAGAGGATATCCGTCCTGGCTAACCGCATGCCGATGAAAGACCTACTGAAATCGGATCTGAAAACGACGATAGAGCACATGCAACAAGCTATTGGGCAAACTAAATCGAATCAGCAGTTCATACAAAATCTCAGGATCTTTAACCAAACTCTACAGCGACCCATCCCACCACTTCGCTTATACGAAGCCCTCAAAGGTAATATATCCATCGACGCGGTTACGGTTAACACCCCGGATAGCGCCCTGGCTAAACACGGATGGTTCTTCCTCCTGGGCATGATCGCGTTCACTAAGTTCAAAGGCGTGGATCTCAATAGGAGGCAGACGCCAGGCGCTACTGACGACCTTCGCATCGGCGCCACCTTTCTACGCCAGCAGCTACAGTTCACCCCCGATCAATGGGATGCTTGGTTTAGACTTGCGGAGTGCTTTGATTACGAGCTCGACGAGTCTGTTCTCTGGACGGCAGATAAGATGAACAAGGAGAGAGCAGAACTAGTGAAGTATCAACGAAGCGCAATCCACTGCTACACCCTCGCATTATCGCAATCTCGAAACACGCCACCTGATGCGCTCAGCGAACGTTCCGATGACATTCACGACCTATATCATAAATTCGGTATGCGTATGTATGCCTCCAGCCGAGAGCCGTTCGCGATGGAGCCCTTCCACCACTCTGAACACAAAAGATTCGTTATCCTCGAATCCGGGGTCGAGTCGAAGGATCTTCACTCTCAAATGGAAGACTACAAAGTATGGAAGTATGCTGCTAGACTATTCGCCAAAGCCATGGAGGTCAAGCCGAAGCAGTGGCAGTAAGTATACCTTGGGTAGCTAAGAGATGCGCTTTAGACTAACATTCTATAGGAATCCATACATGGTGGCTAAGTGTATCTGGAAGATGTATCAGAAACCGCCGACATCGCTCGATCATAGGGACAGACGAGATCGGCCTACTATGCAAGCTGTTATCAACGCCCTCGAAAAGGCTGTCGAGGTCGTATCCGCGCTACCAAAGCCGCGTCACGGCCAAGATCCAATTCTAGAGCCCCATTACAAGATCGTTTCGATCATACACAAGCTGGTGACACGAGGAGACATGACACCGCAAGCGGCAGCTGACGTACTCCAGCGCCAGCCATACGCAATTCAAGACGGGGAACACATCGAGATTTCGGAGCCAGAAGACTGGGAGCCATACGTAATTAAGACGCTCACTCATCTGCGAGAGAAAGACAGATCAAATTGGCAACACCGCATTATCATGCGCCATGCCCGAATACTGTTTGACGAGAACTCGGAAGAGCAGAGCTACGTGCAGGCAGTGGCTGCTTTTGGCGTGCTAAGGGAGTCGATGCTAACCAAGACCATGGTGTTGAACGTATGGAAGTGCGATGCGGAGCGACCAGGTCGACATCACGTCTACACGGAGCAGTATGTTCGATTTGCTGTTAAGCTCTTAGTCGTCCTAAAGGACAGGACCAACTTTGAAGCTTTACTTCGCCGTTTACGCAAAAAAGGGGCGGACTTTTATCATTTCAACGATCTTTGGCAGACTTGTTGCATTGCGTATTTACGACTTATCCGACAGACGTATCAGATTTCGCCGGTACTTGAAGACGATTTCAAACAGATTAGCCCTGACGAGTTTGATATCATCACTTCCAGGATTAGTGAATGGTCCTCGGATCCGTCTTCGTCTCACCCCGCGCTCAGCGCTTTGCAAGAGACAATAGAACTGAAAAAGCTCAATGCGGGTTTGATGAAAGCCGGTGCCATCGATGATCTAATTAGTGACTGCTATACGGCGTTGTATTCCGAGATCGGAAAGACTTTACCTGGCCCTCCCGTGTCTACCTTAATTGCGGAGAGGGAACAAGCGCGCCAGCGAGAGGAATCTCGGTCTGCCGATAAGCTGGCTGTGGGAGAATCTAAGCTGACCAACTCCTTGAGCAGCCTCTTGAACCCACAGTCGCACGAGAATTCAGGCGCAGAGGGCGCGACTGGAGATTCTGCACCAGCGAATGCGGAAGGGCCTCAACGACCTCGCAAAGTCGGAATTAGGAGAGCTGATATTCTACGCAAGGCTGAGCAAGCAGTTGTGCGCGCTCAGGAAGGACCGAAACCTACCAGTACTAAATCTCGAGGCTCTGTCTCGAGCAGTAAGACACCCGCAGCAGAGGAAGGGAAACAGGACGATGCAGTTGACGACTTAAGGAGCGACGACGGCGCTCCCGAAGATGACGTGGAGATGAAGGATGAGGAGGGCGAGGGCGAGGGCGAGGGTGAGGACGAGGGCGATTTGAGCTCGGCGCCCGGAAGCGTCCATGACTCTGCCGATGATGAGAGCGACTTAAGCGACGCGCCACCGGAAGACGTGCTAGATGAAGATGAGCTGAGGCAGCTAATGTTCCCAAATCTGACACGGAGGAGTCTCGACACAACCGTGGAGAATTCAGACACGGAGTCCCGCGGTGAAGATTCATCCGATGAAGAGGCTCAAGAAGCCGAATAGTAAGTGGATTAAAACTACCTAACCTAACCTAGGTAGGCTTACGTGTATTATATGCTATATGCCACCTGTAGAAAATCTTGTGGGTGACAAAATGCGTGTGGATTAAATTACGGTTATTCGTTTGGGTACCGGAGTTAGACCAGCGGTTTGCTAGATGCATTATTAGGTTTCCCCTGGAATTTAAAGAGTTGTACAAAGATGGTGATGCTAGTAGGGGTGATTTGTATTACCAAAGTCTTTGAAACGGAATTGCGTATAAAACGGCTATGAAGCTCCTTTTTCATGCTTGCCCTATCGTTAAGGTTAAAGCAATACGCAACTTACGAGCTTAGGAGGTATGGTAGATACCCAATTTTCTAAGTCAAAAACATTCACGACTCGAAAGACGAAAAATACTGTGTCTAGGTAATCTCGGAAATAAAGGTCAAATTTCAAGTTATTTAATTATAAATTATAATTATTCAATATTCAATATTTCATTGGCTATCCTGTACCATACACCCCGTCGTTCGTATGTGGGCTATATACATCTTCGCAGTGCTTGATTATAACTTCGTTCCATTAGTTGAAGTAAGCACTATTGATACGGAGCGGTTGTTGCGTTGTGACTGGTGAGTCTAAGCTCAGATACTCTGGGTGGACGAAGTGCTATTTTTTCCTCCTTCTTTTCTTTCCTTGTTCACTTCATTTCGTTGCCTTAGGTCAACAACTCAGTGTCCTGCAAACAACTCCTACCACAACTTTACTTTTTTTTTTTTTTTTTTGGCGAGACCAGAAACAGTTCCCTAACCTGAAAGTAACGCAACAAAGACATTGTGCTTTGTTGTTTTCGTACGACTAAGGAAGAGAGTCAGGCTTCACTTTTTTTTCCGTTCAATATTTAAATGTGTTCTATCCGCATGCTGATGGTCCTCAAATCCTTGCAGTTTTTGCAGTCTTTACCTAATCTACCTACCTAACCTGGGGTACCTTGCCTAAACCATCGACTCCTGCTGGTTTCTACTTACAGATCTCGAGATCGAGGTTTAAGCTTTTGGACGATTTTAAGAGGGTATTCGCATAGGTGCATAAGTGCATAAGTCGCCTAGGCATCTCGAGGTTACAGCGTACCCGCATACGGGCAGTGTGCCTTTCCGCCGCATTCGTACCTGAAAAGTGATATGTACCTAGGTACCTAAAGGTAAGATCGATACATATTTGCAAGATGACTCCACTTTTTTATTCACTTTTATTATGGGGACCCGTAGTAACTGACATAACTGGGTGAATATTCTACAGGCATCTGCATTTGCATCGCGTCTTTCTTTTACCTTCTTCACCTTTGTGCCGGAAAGGTCACTTTTTTTTTTTCTTGCCTCTTACCTCTCACCTCTCACCTGCCACCTCAACAAACAATAAAAAAAGAAAAGGACGTCACGACAAGAATCAATCAATCCATCTATCGCTATCTTGTCATAATGGCGACCGTGGCGCCTCGTCCGGAATCCGACTTTTCCACTCCCGGACACGCCCTCCCCGATCAGACCCAAACTCAGACCCAGACCGAAGGAGAATACAAGCAAAATCTGAATCAGCGACTTCGTTGCCCCGACTGCAATGAAGATCCCCCGAATCTAGTTGAAGAGTTCTCATCGGGAGATATGGTCTGTGGTTCCTGCGGGCTGGTCCTTGGTGATCGCATCATCGACACACGATCCGAGTGGCGTACCTTTGCCAACGATGATCAAGGCAACGATGATCCTTCTCGTGTCGGTGACGCCATGAATCCCCTCCTGAACGGCTCCCAGCTCGAGACCAACATTGGCTTTGGTGAAGGCATGCGCGCGCGAGAGCTACACCGTGCCCAGAACCGAGTTACCAACGACAAGGCCACGAAGACCCTCTTGGCTGCTTACCGTGAGATTACTCAGCTCTGCGATGCTATCCATATCCCCAAGGCCACCCAGGATTCTGCGAAGCATATATTTAAGATGACTGAGGACAAGAAGGTGTTTAAGGGCAAACCGCAAGAGGCTGTTATCGCAGGTTGCATATTCATAGCGTGTCGACAGTCTAAGGCACCTCGCACATTTCGTGAGATCTACTCTCTAACCAGGGTCTCCAAAAAGGAGATCGGAAGGACTTTCAAAACGTTGGAGAAGATGTTGCAAACCAGCCGTGACGAAAATGTTACCGGATCATTCCTCATGGTCGAGAACTACGAGGCTACCGGAACCACTGGCGCGGCCGAGCTGTGTGCTCGATACTGCAACAACCTGCAGTTTAAGAACCCCCATCTCATGGAAAAGATCTCCAAGGTCTTGGCCGAGAAGAGTTCTTCCCTCAAAGATCTTGCTGGCCGATCCCCTCTTTCGATCGCTGCCGCTTCGATATACATGGCATCTCATCTTATGGGTGACCCTAAGACGTCTCGAGATATCGCCGCCGTAGCTGGCGTGAGTGATGGCACTATCAGGACGGCTTATCGACATATGTATCCGTCTCGCAAGGAGCTGATCGAGAAGGAATGGGTTTATCCGATAGGTGCTGGTCGTATGGATAACCTTCCTACGAACTAAATAGCGGAGGATTCGTTGTCCAACTGACAAGCAAGTCAAATTTGGTACAGCTTATTAGGTGTGCCTGGAAATTGTGGGTGACTCTACGGTGACCAGCACATGCGCCGCCTACTTAGCAAAATCTGGTTACGGGATTTTCGGATCTCTTTGGCACGCACCGTCCTTTGCAGTTTTGACTGGCCTTGTTGGTCGGTTTATAATATTTTCTCGATGTCCCAATCGGGATAAACTTCCGTACGCGGAAGGAGGAAACGTACTCGCCGTTTGGGTGATTTCCATAGGCCGGTACCAGTTTCTTAGTGTTGGTTTTTACGCGGTCTTGCTCTTGAGATATAGAGCTCGTGCGTTTATACTTGATGCAGGCATGCTTAAGATCGACTTGCGGTTCTTCGACGCTTGGTCGACGAAGGTTGCGATACGAAATTGATCATGGTCGGCAATACTTTTTTGGTGTTTTTGTTTTCAAGACTACCTAAGGCATGGCGCGCGCATGGTAGCGGGTGGTAAATTGTGTTATTATGGATAATGCTAGGTTGACCTTTTACGATTCTTAGAGTTTAGGGATCGTAGATGCAATCGAAAGCATTTCCATAGGACTAACTATTTGATTTTTCTCTCTTCTCTTTTTTGATACGTACTACGCCTGAAGGAGAAACCTGACAAGTTTCTAATTTGATGATGCATACGGAGTGTGTGGTACGTAAGGTGAGGTTTGTTCTTTTTTCCCTAACAATGAGATACCCAATTACCTTTTCCCTCATCTTTCTTTTAACTTGGTACCTAAGATCCAACGAGTATATCGTCTCCTCACAGATTGTAGACGGTATATCTAAAAGTGAAAAGGAGAAGAAGGGAGAAAAAAAAAAAAGAGAAATTTAATATAAAAAAAATTAACAATTTTGGAAATTTGCCAGTTTACCAAGCCCATCCCATATCTTATGGACTTTGACAATACCTCTTTCTCATGTCCCAGTCCCTGCACTTATATCCGTCTAGTGTCAAAAGGCACGTAATGGGAATTTGTTGATTGCAACCTTGAACCCGAAGATGCGAGTAGTGTGGAACTAGCAGAAGCTACCTACCTTAGGTACCTGGTACTCGGTTGATAATAGTCCGGCAATGTGGAGAAATTCCGATCCCGCCTCGGCCATTACACGGCATGCATAGGTATATCATGTATAAATTGTGCAGCCGTTGACCCTTCCTCTTTGTTTGCTTCGTTGCCTTTTACCTGCCGTCTTTCCGTATGCTAAATACCTTATCTTCCCGAGTCGCGGCTCCTACTCGTCGGTACTCTCTCCAATTTAAAAGTTATCTCTCATCGTCGAACAACAACAACATCATGAAGCTCCTCTACCCCACATCCCTCAAGCTCGACGTCAAGAGCCTCGAAGGCTTCGCCCCCTCCCTGCACCCGTACGACGTCAAGGCGCCGATCCCCGAGGACCTCGTGGACGCCGAGATCCTCGTGTCCTGGACCAACAGCGCCGAGAACCTCGCCGACGCCGCGCGCCGCATGAAGAACCTGCGGTGGATCCAGTCCCTCGCCGCGGGCCCCAACGACATCCTAGCCGCGGGCTTCCCCGCCCACGTCCTCGTGACCACGGGCTCGGGCCTCCACGACCGCACCGTCGCCGAGCACGCCCTGGGCCTCCTGCTCACCGCCGCCCGCCGCTTCGACCAGATGCGCGAGTTCCAGCTGCGCAGGGAGTGGCCGGCGCATCTGGGCGGCGCCCAGCCCGACCGGCCCGCGGACAGGTTCACGACGCTGCGCGACGCCAACGTGCTGGTCTGGGGCTACGGCAACATCGCGCGGACGCTGGCGCCGCACCTCGCGGCCCTGGGGGCTAGGGTGCGCGGGGTCGCGCGGTCCGCGGGGGTGAGGGACGGCGTCGAGGTGTTCGCCGAGGATAGGCTGCCGGAACTACTGCCGACGACGGACGCGCTGGTTATGATTCTCCCGGGGTCGGAGAGCACGACGGACGCGCTGAATAGGGAGCGGTTGGCGCTGCTGCCGGCCCACGCGTGGGTTGTGAATGTGGGGAGGGGCGTGAGCATCGACGAGGAGGCGCTGGCGGACGCGCTGGAGGAAGGCAGGTTGGGGGGCGCGGCGCTGGATGTGTTTAAGAAGGAGCCGCTGCCGAAGGAATCCAGGTTGTGGGGCGCGCCGAATCTGCTGGTTAGTCCGCATGCGGCGGGGGGCAGGCCGCAGGGCGCGGAGGAGCTGATCGCGTATAATTTGAGGAGGTTCTTGGCCGGGCAGGAGCTGAAGAACTTGGTATGAGGGGGGTTGAGTGTTGTTGAATGGAGAGGGTGGAATAGGGGGTAGAGTCTGTCCGCGGGGAGGGAGATTCGACTCCCTGAATTCTAAGGCCAGGCCTTATCTTATGATCCCGATCTTCCTGTTGCTTGGAGCTTACGACGAAGCATGTGTTTAAGAGTACCTAATGCAATGCGGAAGATCATATTATAGAAAGCGAGTGATTATTATTAGATATTGGAAAAATATACTTGCTTCTTGATCAGTCCAGCCGAGAAGTTCATGTCCCAGGTTTGTTCAAGGTAGGTAGGTAGTATGTGATGTACTGCAGCTGTAGCGCAATGAAGTGCTATTCATCCTAGTTTCCCTAATACGAGAATCGATGGCATGTTGCTTTGGCTGT
Source organism: Daldinia caldariorum (assembly GCF_022478825.1). Taxonomy (NCBI): domain Eukaryota; kingdom Fungi; phylum Ascomycota; class Sordariomycetes; order Xylariales; family Hypoxylaceae; genus Daldinia; species Daldinia caldariorum. The sequence continues at coordinate 1,116,930 of NW_025953045.1, read as the reverse complement.
GTGTACCTCCTAACGTAACCTCTTGCCGGTAAAAGTTGGTTGCTCAACTAACTTACTACTACTCTCGCCGAGACGCAAATAGGTAACCCACACAGACCGCTCTAGATATTGCTACATAACCTACAGTACTAGAAGGACTTGTTGATGAATACATAAGTACCTAGACCTAAGTTAACATATCTCAAATGAGCGGTATAACTCTAATTACCTGTTATATTCAATACACCTACTGCCGTGGGTAGAATTTGTCAGGTAGTTATCTAGAAGCAATGCCAAGTACCTAACCTAGACATCAAGAACATAACAGAGTCGTATCTAGTAATGAAGTAAAAATACTACGTAGGTACTCTATAGTTCCAGGCCAGAATTTCCGTATAAGGTACCTTAGGTAGGTAGGTACGAATACGATAGTTAGGTAGATAGGTTGAAATGCGAGGATGACAGACAGCCCTCGAATGCATATTTCTGAATCCATTCTCATCCAAGGGATAACTCGTAACAAGTAGGGCAGGTTAGGTACCCATTACCTATAGGCAGTTAACTCGAAGCTTAAACCCAACCGGCCCCTTTTCTCTAGCTCCCCCTCTACCCCTTTTAAGTTAGGTACCTATACGGTTGATACCTAGTATTCGTAGGAGACTTTCTGTTGAAAGATACCTAATAAGACAGGACTGTTCATGTCCGTAAGGTAGAGGTAGATAGAAAGATACAACAAGTCCCTGGGTTGTGTGCGGGAGTTCTAGGTATCAGAGAGGACTGGAGAATACGAATGGCACGGCACGGAAAGGCCTATCTGTAATAATGCCGCGGCTGTCGTTACTGTTTACCCTTTGATCAGCTGTTAATCAATCCGACGTCTTGTGGATAACGAATGCGTAACAACCTACTGTAAGAGGTACCTAAGGTTAAGTGCGTATGATACCCTGTTTCCCAAGATTATTACCTTAGGTACCTCCTACTAAACATGTTGGCGTATATAGGTAGGTAAATAGAATCTTAATAAGTCCGCCCTGCGTTGCTTCAGGTAGACTTGGCGTTATACTGATGAAATCCAATGCATAATGGGAAAATTGAGCGCAGTTCTTAATGGCATGTCCCCTGCCATTCGATCTAACCTCAAGGTTGGCACGCCTCCAAAGAGACCCCCCCCCCCCCCCCCAACCCCTTGTCTCCATTTACTCATAGGTATACCACATTTCACGATCCCAAGATCCCCAGCGAAGTAAACGAGTAGGTACCTCCTAATATAAATGGCCATTATAAATGCTCCCCAAAGTGGACAAGGACCAAAAACGCCAATATCCCGACCCTCCAGCCCGTCCCCTCAGCCTGGTTTTCCTTGAGAGAAGAATGAGATCTTGTTTATAAACCCCAGTCACACCTCTTCTCCACGAAGATAGCCCACGTCTAAGGTTGGCAAATCTATCCAATCCCAACCAGCTAACCTGATTGAAAGCATATGCTTAGCCCGCCGTATGCATAGTTCCATATATCACGCCGAAAAAAGAAAAAAAAGTTAAAAAATCAAGCGCTTGCCCACTCATGATGCTTCTTGTACCAGCTTATGGTATCCAGACCGGTCTGAACGCGCATGCCAATCCGAGCGTCTAGTATAAATGTTCCCCAGTTAGCCACTTTATCAAGCCAGCCCTGGCATTCCTCTATCTTCTCCCGTAGCCACTCTTTCTCGTCCCCCTTGTCTTTATCTCTACGAAGATCAGGTTTCTGTACCTCGACCCATGCAAGTACGGCCATCTCGTAATTAGCCGCGGGCAACGCGTAGTCATCTTTCGTAGGACCTTTAAATGCGAGTCTTTTATGGTACCTATGTTAGTCGGTTGGAATTTTGGATGTAGCAGAATGGAGACTTACCTATCCATAGCCAAAACGCTGTCGAGCAACTCCCGCGCCTCGTCGAGATTGCCCAGTGATCGCGCCACGGCGGCTCGACAGACGTTTCGTACTGCTTCCTCGTCTAATTCCGCCTCTATCTTTTTCCGCGCCTCCGCTGGTGCCGTCAACCTGTCCCAAGATAGAACCCTGTTGGAAAACTCGAGCTCTGAAGGCTGCATCTTCTTCATTCCGTTCCAAAGGTACGTCATCTCTTCCGACGGGCTGGGCCCGATAGCATCCACCAAATCTATTCCCAATGCTTTAGATCTCTCTTCCCACTTCTGCATCTTTCTAACTACGAACTGCTCGAACGGCATCGGCTTGGCTAAGAAGCGCTTCTTGCCAGCTAGCGTGGGCCCCTTTCTGAAGAGCTCATCCGCCTTCTTTTTATGTAACTGAATTTCCGACTCTTTCGCCTTACTATGAAAAGCGTTTCGGTAATTCTCTAGTTCTGCACATCCAGCTATGTAGTAGTATAAAGTAGGACTCCAGTCGTTGATCTCCATGCAGCGGAGGAAATTGTCGCGCATATCGGAATAATCGTGAATGAACATGGAGCACAGTGCCATCTCGAAATTGTTGATCGCCGTGACCTGACGCATTTTCGACTCCGTATTACTTTTTAAAACGTCGAGAGCACCCCTCAAGTTCTTGCTATTTGCTAGGACTCGACCTTCTTCATAGCGCCAAAGCCCGCTATCTGGGTATCTCGCCCGCATCTGGGCGAGTAGTGCAATACACCTCGCTTTTGGGTAACCCACGGTGGCACTCTTTTCATTGTCGCTTTCGAAGGGAAGGATGTCAGCGGCGCTTAGAAGACCGTGATAATACGAGAACAGCATGAGACTTGCTACAGCTCCGTTGACGTTATTAAACCCGGAACTTTGCCATAACAACTGCAAGCCTCGCTCGCGATCCCCCTTAAAACCAATGATGGATAGTAGGCGAGAAAATGCCGGTGGGACTAAAGTAAGGAGGGTCAAGAGGACTCCGTATGCCATGTTGGCGCCGCTATGAACAAAAATGTCAACCGAGTTGGTGAATACATCTGAGCTACGTTTAGGAGATGATCGTTTGGCAGTGCCGTTGGAGTTTAAAGATAGTTGACTTAAGTTCTTCTCTGCTGTATTAAGATCTTTAGTAAGATGACCACCGTAATCCAAAGGCGTTTGTGCTCCAGGGTGAGCTTCGTCAGCGTCCACAAATTCGAGGTCTGTGTCGGTATCGCTGGAAGAATCTGAGTGGATGCCTTCTTTTTTTAAATAGGCTGTTTCCGCTTGCACGAGACTATCAAGCGTAATGAAGGCTTTCCGCAGCCTGTAAAACCCTTTCAAGGCTTCCGTCAAGCTCTCGTTCATAACGGCGACGACGGCAGACATGAGTTGGGCGTAAGCGATGATCAAGGCGTACTCGCTTCCCGGTGGATATATCCTGTCTTCGGCTTTGCCAGCAGCGTCGGCTTCTTTTTGAGCCTTCTTCATCTCACTGAGGGCGCGGGCCTCACACTCGTTGAGACGAGTAACAGTTTCAGCCATAATGGATTTTTCGAATCCAAGAATACTCCTCATAAAAACACAAACTCCCATTCCGAGGAGGTGGAAGGCCGAATCACCCTTTCGTAGCCTCTCTTCAGCGCCGTCGATGTCATCGTTCATAATCAAAGCGGTGGCATCTAGCGCATCTTCGAGCGAAGCTATCTCCCGAGCGCGAAGATCTGATAGAGAGGGTGCAGGACTTGTTTGGTTCGAGGCGGGAGTAGAACCCCGAAACCAAGACCCTAGCCGACTCATAGTAATGATGATGATGATGGTAATGATATATAGTTGATGAGCTATGATCTCAAAGACAACTCCTTCTTTTGACTGAGCAAGGGGACTGGGACTAGGACTGGGAGCCTAGAGGACTGAATAATCGTGGATAAAAACTATGCTTTATCTCAAGATAGGGATAGCGGATAGCCCCGCGATATCCGGTGGTGTTAATTGGCTGATGTTCCCAATGCTAAAAAGTCGTAGGGTGATGTTAAGTTTAGGAGATTTTTAATATTGAAGGGGAGTAAAACAAAAGATTTAATATAGTGACTAGTTCTCCTGTCAAAAAGAAGGGTCGAAAAGCTTATGTAAAGAGTTGGAATAAGCGTGAATAATACGTCTAATGTACGCATATAATAGGTATTTACCAGTAGACTAAAATCTCGGAGCTGAAAGACCTTAATTGCCGAAGTCCACCTTTTGAGGCTTCAGCACGAGTCAATGTACTATGGTACCCTTAATAAGGTGCATGTGGATAAGGGGGATTTTTGATGACGTCTCTAATGACACTGTAACCAAAAAAAGCAATGGTATAAAAAAAGTGAGTGAGTTTCTGTAGGGCTAGGGTAAAATTGATACTTGTTCTATTAACTAGTAAATAATTACTTTCGATAATAACTCATATTTGAGGAGGTTATATGAAAAGCATAGTCGACTGTACGAAAGAAAACAATTAATAGCAAGTGATGCCGCCGTGTGATATATGTATATCATTTCAAACAACCGACAAAGGGATTCGGGGAAAGTAAGCTGACTTGCTAGCACCTAGATTCAAGCCCTAGCGGAAATTAAATAAGAGGTAGGCTGATACGGTGATACGGTAGGAACGCCTTGCAGCATAGAGGCTGAGTTGCACAGCTAAGAGCTATAGGTAGCCACGTACTACGTGGCTATGTAATACCACTACCGTAGGGAAGTATTGACTTCCTTGCATTGTATTGTACAGGTATGCAACTACGGATGTGTACCGCACTCCCGCTCAGCCCAACTGCCCGGAAAGTGGGATGATTGGATGATTAGCTAGCTAGGTACCTATCCGGAGATAAAGTTCTAGCTTCCATACCTGGCAGCGGCCCTTAACCTTATCCGCCTGCCGAGTCTGTTATCGCACCCAACAGATAAAGTAACAGATGCAATTGATTGCATCACAGATCTGATGCAACTAACACATCTCATTACCTAAGAACCTTTTAGGCAAGCTTGATTACGATAAACATTCATTTCAACCATCACCTCAACAATCCGAAGCCTCGCCTCTCTCTTTCTCTCTGTATTTGTTCCACATTCAGCCTCACCACCCAATAAAAGACGGACGACGAGAGAATACAATAATACATTTACTACCACCTACTCCCTTCGGTATTTCATTCGATTAAATCAAATCGAACTACGTCGAACGCAATCCGCACATCTCCACACACAGCGTGAAAGCCATGGCCGCACCCACGAACAAGGCCGGCGACAAGCCCGCCGCCGAATCTTCAAAGGAGCAGTCGCAGCAGCCCCAGCCGCAGCAGAAGCCGGCCACCGCACTAGAAGAGGATGACGAGTTTGAGGACTTCCCCGTAGAGGGTACGTTTCCTTTGCTTACCCCGTCCCCGTCCCATTTTCCATTTCCCCATTCCTATATATCTCTGTCTTATACCTATATACCCCGTCCGATCATAGCATCTACGTAACCAACCGCTGACAACTTCGGACAATTTAGACTGGCCGGCAGAGGAGACCGAAGCAGCAGCGACGGCGGTGGCGGGAGGCACCGGCACCACGACGCAGCACCTATGGGAGGAGAGCTGGGACGACGACGACACGTCCGATGATTTCTCCGCTCAGCTGAGGTACGTCATCTGCCATCTTTATTAGCACAACGCATTTATATATAATACCTTATGTCTCTTCCAACCCTCTTCCCCCTCCCCCCTTTCCCCCTTCCCCATTCTACCTTATGTATCACTTCATCAAGTTTATCCCAATACATACATACTAACGCATCCCCATCATAGAGAGGAACTCAAGAAAGTCGAAGCTTCGAAGCGAAGATGAGAGACAGAGAAAGAGGGAGAAAGAAAGAGAGAGAGAGAGAGAGAGAGAGAACCACGGTTTTCGTACAACCAACAGAACAACAGACTGGGCTATTTCCCAAAAGACGACGATCAAGCAAGCAAGCAAGCGAGTAAGGAAAGCAGTACTAGTAGTAGTAGTAGTAGTAGTAGTAGCAGTAGCATGAGGAATCAAGGTTCATGAATAGATAAATTAAAAATAAAAATACAAACAAGAACCCCACCACCACCCACCAACGGCATTCATTGTATTGTATCTACATATTTCTTGGTACAGCTTCCCGCATTACGCCGCGGTGTGCCGGAGCAAAAGGAGGAAAAAAAACAATGAGCCAAACCTTTTTGGAGGGGAGGGATAATAGACTACCTCTAGCAGAGCAGACGCTACGGCTGCCAAGTATAACACAATAGAAGTCTCTTGGCTTTTAACTGCCGATCGAGATTATTTCCACTTCCCCTCCCTTACCTATTGAATCGCATTGTATTATACATACTTATATTCCTGTATCAATATAGGTTGTCAATAACCAACAATACCGAGACAAGACATGTATGTACCACATCACAGGATATTAAAGAGAAAGAGAACAGGTAAAAACGTATAGTGTAACTACCTATGTATGTACGTGTGATACTTGTATCAGTATTCATCTATTTTTTTATAGCTCTGTGGCTATTTTATCATCATAAGCTCAATACGTAACATTATCAATAACAGGGGAGAAAAAAGGACCACCGCGCCCGGCATCCCCGTGCCTTTAAAGCTAACCGTTCCGCCTTAGAACCCCACCAAAACCGGTTAGCCCCCCCCTTTTTTTAAGACGCGTGTGTCTGTTTGTTTGTATGTATGTATTTGTCAAGCGATCAACCGATGCTACTTTTACAGACGCACCACTGATCTCATTTGGTGCTGAGAGCCTCCACACCGGGTAGGGCCTTGCCCTCGAGCAGCTCGAGAGAAGCACCACCGCCGGTCGACACGTGGGAGCACTTGTCCTCGGCGCCGTACTTGGCAGCGACGGTGGCGGTATCGCCACCGCCAATGATGCCGATCTTGCCCTGGGCGACGGCGCCGGTGAAGGCGTCCAAGGTAGCCTTGGTGCCGTTAGCGAACTTCTCGAACTCGAAGACTCCGGGGGGGCCGTTCCACAGGATCGTCTGGGCCGAGTCGATAGCCTTCTTGTACAGCTCGATGGACTTGGGGCCGCAGTCGAGACCCTGCCAGCCGTCGGGGATGCCCTCCTCGTCGGTGGCAATGCCCGTGTTGGCGTCCTTGTCGAACTTGTCCGCCGTCACGTAGTCAACGGGCAGGACCACATCGACGTTGTTCTTCTTGGCCTTCTCCATCAGCTGGCCGACGTTCTTGGCCCCGGCCTCGTCGAAGAGCGAGTTGCCGATGCGGACGCCCTGTAGCGTCTTCTTGAACGTGAAGGCCATGCCGCCGCAGATCACGATGCTGTCGACCTTGTCGAGCAGGTTGTCGATGAGCAGGATCTTGTCGGAGACCTTGGCACCGCCGAGGATGGCGAGGAAGGGTCGCTTGGGCGACTCAAGAGCTTTGGCAAAGTAGTCCAGCTCCTTCTTCATGAGGAAACCAGCGGCCCTTTGAGGAAGGTTGACACCGACCATAGAAGAGTGAGCTCGGTGTGCGGTTCCGAAAGCATCGTCTAGAGAATAGAGAATATTCGGTTAGCTTTTTGGAGGATATTACTAAATACTATATAAGTTGGGGGGTCCTTACTGATGTAGACATCTCCAAGAGCAGTCAAGCCCTTTCGGAACTCCTCGACCTTAGCCTTGTCCGCTTTGACCTTCTTGCCTTCGGCATCCTTGTAAGAGCCCTCTTCCTCGGCGTGGAATCGCAAGTTTTCCAGCAGAACGACCTGGCCGTTGTCTGCCTTGTTCACGATAGCCTCGACCTCGGGACCGACGCAGTCCGGCGCGAACTCGACACTCTTGCCTAGAAGCTTCTCAAGCTCCGGGACAACGGGCTTCAAGCTGAACTTGGGGTTCGGCTTGCCGTCGGGCCGTCCGAGGTGGGACATTAATACAACAGCCTTTGCGCCATTGTCGATCGCATATTTGATGGTGGGGATAGCACCGGCAATACGTTGGTTGTTTGTAACTTTCTTATCAGCGTCCAGAGGAACGTTGAAATCGACCTGAAGGAGAAATGATATTAGTTAGTCTCCGAGGTAAAATAAAGTAGTATAGTCAACGGTAAAAGTATCGCATACCCGGATGAGCGCCCTCTTGCCCTTTAGGTCGACGTCTGTGATAGAGAGCTTGCTTGACAACGACATTTTGACGGATAGGGATATCTAATTATTCAATTGGTGTCTTTAATCAGATGTAAGATTCTTAGGGATAACTTAAAAGAACAAGTTAGGAGGGAGAAGTTGCGGTATTTCAGATGATTTTTTTTTTTTCCTTGGACGTCCGTTGGGAAAAAGCACGCAGGTGCAGGTGGGAAGACCTCAGCAGAAAGACCGGAACTAATACTAATAATGCTCAATGGAGGGGCAGAAGATGGCCGGAGGGGTAACAGGAAAAAGCTCCCCTTAATAATTTGGTGGGGTGAGGTCAACGAGCTTTAAAGGTGACGTCCTATAGGCTGCATCTAGCCACACAGCTGGCACGCTAAGGTGAAGCATGTAACCATACTAGTCAATTTAGTGGTTTGATACATTGACGTTTCGAATGATCTAGTGCGCCTACCTACCTAGGTAGGTACCTACCCGGTATAGGACCTTGCCGTCCCCTTGGACCCATAACCGCGATTCTCCGTTAACTTCGGCCAAATATCCAATCCGTGCCAGCCGGTGGTGTCATGATTGTCGCCTCATTTTGCTCCTTTAAGCTTCAGCTCTCTTCATGTATAATTGGATCATATCTCCTTATAACGACGTATGCCATGACAATCGTCTGTCGTATTGTGCTTTGCTTTACTCGATAACAGCTGAAGCCAGCCTTAATTACACCGACGTTGTGCCTTTAGCCTCGATATCTTCGGTTAACGACATCTTATTCCTAACACTTTCGTAAGTAATTCCGAGTTTTATAGACAGGTAACTACCTGGTACTTAGGTAAGTACCTACTATTCAAACACGCGAGTGCACATGATACTGCTGGTTTGCATCTACCCAAAATAAATACAAACCTATACCCAAACCGGTAGACCTACATCGTTGAAGCCAAGAAAAGAATGCGCCCATCCAAAAAAAAAAAAAAAAAAAAAACCATATATCTATCATATCATATCCGTCAACCTATGAAGACCATGCTCCTTTATGCCGGAACGCCTGCCGACTTATTGTTTCAAAGAAGCTGAGATATAGTAAAGAGTCTAGTAATCTTTTCTATACGGACCGATATATCACTGAAGACGAATGTTAGAAGAATGAGGAGCCGCCTTTTGTTCAACGTCTTCCGAGGCATTCGTCAAAGAGAGATATGCAGTCCAGGCAATGCCAACCGTGGAGACGAAAGGCTGTAAAAAGCTGTCAGTTAAAAAAGGAAAATCTCGTAAAATGTGTTTTAGAATGTAGGAAACTTACCAACTGGAACTGCACTGGCATCAACCTGAAATTGATGACCTGTACGGCAGGCCAGACCATGTAGTTTGCCTTCAAGGTAGGAATATACATATCCCTAAGCTTTTGAGCGACCTCCCTACGGCCACCACCCTCCGCCAGGGTCATGGTGGTAAAGAAACAAGCGATACCAAACGGTGCAAAGATCAGCTGATCAAGAATCACCCGCTTCATCGCTGGAGCAAATGCGCTCGTCTTCGTTATAGGGAACGCCCGCGAAAGGAAGCTGAACCACTTATATTGCAAAGGAGCCATGACGAAACCATATGCCATGAATCTCGTTAGTCGCTCGAAGTCAAAGGGAGGTGGTAGATCCTTAGAGTCCGGGATCAGCTCTCGGTCGCTCCAGGGATTCTTGCGATCTAGCTCATGAATCTCGATCGCCATCGAATCATTTTTTGTAATGCCGCCGGGCTTTCGAAGTGCTCGTTCTCGGACGGAGGTAATCGTTTGCGCTACGGTATCAGCAATACCTCCAAGGACGGCATTCGTCACCATCATTGTAAGAACTGAGTTGAAATATGTCAGTTTCGCAAGGCGCGAAATCATGGCGGGACTATATGGTTAATTACCTGGCCGCTCATCATAATAGGCGTTAAAACGCGACATCAAGCGCGCCATGATAGCCATCTCGATGAAGAAGATGACAGCATGAAGAAGCGGCTGGATGGAAGGACAAAGTTAGTATAGAATACAATAGGTCAACTAGATGGTAGCAGCATTCGAAGACATGGAGCAGTGTTAATAGTGACGACGATGATAGGTAGGTATGTTGATGTAGATAGATGTGGGTTTATTGGTCAGGCAGAGTTAAGCGGTTAAGGCGTTTTGAAATCGTGCAGGATGAGTGTTTAACATACAATGCGATCAAGAATAAATTTACTATTTACTGCTCTCGAGAAGCGGCGTCTGGTAAGTTCCCAAGACATTTTGGAGAGAAAAAAACTCGAAGAAGACCACACTAGAGACGAGAAGAATAAATTTGGTAATAGTGCTCGTAGAATCCGGGGCTCAAAAAAATGGGCTTCTCGAGAGGGACGCTTGGGGACTTTTTCGATCGATGACGACAGATTGATGGTTCTGATAAGCCAGACGAGCCCCGTTTTTGCCCCGTCTGCCCGTTAGCGACCAATGCCAAGTTTAAAATAGGATCTGGTTCGAGAACCCGCGAAGATCCGTCTTGTTTAGTTAGAAGCGCGTAGAAATATCCAGGGACCAAGTGCTGATTGAACGGGGTTTGGGTATATGAAATGAAAATGAATTTGGTTGGTTTAGGTTATGTTTTTTGAGGAGTGATGGAATTCTGGAGTCAAAATTATTAAAATTCGACCGGGCGTTACGTTTTGGAGAAAAGGAAAGCCCGGGTCCAAGTCAAGTGACATGACCATACAGACCATAAAAATAGCACCGATCGGCACTTTCCCCCCTTTACTGTCAAGGCACACTTGCCTAAACTGAAGCAAAACAGCTACGAGATACATCAATCATGTACCTACATCAACTTCTAAATTCGATACCTTCCAGATGTTACTTTAGGCACCTTATTAATCAGACAGACTAATATCACCGGCAAATCGTTTGTCAGACTTGAAAATAATCATCAACCAAGTACATACATGCAGTTAGAATATCAATAAGTACCAACCTATTTAGAGAGATGGAAGACTCTTCAACCATCATAAGTCATTGAACTCAGCTTTTGAACTCTTGGACCGTTCTCATAAAAATATTCCTGTATCTACCTAAGATAACTTTAGACACAAGACTTCGCTGGTTCCTTGAGCCAGTGTTGATCTTACCCAGCTTACCCAACCGGCAAACAATCCAATAGAGTAAAGTAGGAAAAGAAATATGGCACTGTTTTAATTCTTGTTCCTATTTGCATGTTATAATATAGCATACACTTGTTTGCTTTGGCCGTGCTACCTCTACTGTTAAGTATCTATAATCACATATACCTACCTGGTACCCACCTAGAGTAAATTAGGGGCTATAAGTCAAAGAGCCTCACGTAGCACCACAGAGTTAACAATGCCGATAAGAAGTGCTAGGTACATATAGGTAGAAGCTGTTAAAATTGTACATAGGTGATTACCAAGTATCTATATTATGGCTTAACATAACCGTATCGAAACGTATTTTAAGTCAAGCAAGGGGAGTTTAAGACGGAACATATGTTAAATTTAGCAGGGTGGTGTCACGTCGCAGAGCATGAGGTAAGGTAACAACTTTGTGGTTCTGTGAGGAACTCTAACTACAGTAGCTTTAAAGCCAAAGCTATATATAAAACAACTCCTTTGTTCCTAAGGAGTCTCAAGGAGTCTCAAGTAAGACTCCTAATAGTGTAGATACTTCTATGTTACAAGAGCATAGGACACTTCTACTAGGTATTTCCCGTATCTAAGTTATACCATCCTCAGTCCTGGCGTCACTACGAGGTAACTTACAGAATTATATAGTAATTACTATAATAGATGTTAACCTCGAAGCCTGCCTTCGGTACTTCTCTACTTACCTCGAGTAGATATATTTTGTCAACCTCCGACATTAGAGTCATCCAATTTCTTTTACATTATAATAACTTATTTATAATGAAATAAGGATATAGGAAAGAAAAATGTTTAACATTACAGTAGTACAGGAGAGTTTTAAGCGCGAATGAAACAATTCACCACGCATTCTTCTGTCAAATTAATACATGGAATATTTGTTATACCGGGTGACTCAACAATTAAGTTTCCGACGGAAGCAACAGTTCACGGCTACTTATTTGCTACTGTTGTTTGCCCATATTAGGGTAGTACATTGTTAGGACAGTAATTGGAGCTTCCTCGATTGAGGAAAAGCAAGGGGCTTCTTTCCCTGTCTTCACCTACCTGTGATGCCACTTCTTAACCAAAACGCTAGAGATTAAAGAAAGGAAATTACTATCTTAGTGAATCACACGGTATATGAGCTAGCTGTATGGGCAACTTGACTTAGGTAAATACATAAACTGGACTTCTCTATTCACTCATGTTCTACGACGTGACAGCCTGACTTATATACACGTATCCCCTGACATGTCTTGTGTCGCCCTCGACAATAGTCCCTTGAACACTCATTTCAGGAATCTATTCCAAGTGAAGCCATCGAATTAAAAATACTCCAGCATCGACCTGGAGGTAACGCAAGATGGCAATATTTTGCTTTCTGCCATGTGGGGCGATAATTCACATGTTTGTTTGCTAGCAGGCGACTTTATATTAGAGGGAAAACGTCCTGCTTCAAGCCTTGTGCTCTCTTAGAAGTTAGAAATCATTGTTTGTCATGGTTTCCAACAAGAAACGACTCTACATCGCCGTGTATCCTAGCGGAATCACAGGGGACGAAACACGGAAGTAGGTGAGGTGATTCTCTACGGCTTCTGCCAGGATCTTAACATCCGCTCTCCGCAGGTATCATTGGGCCTTTCTCATCGGCCCTAAGAATGAAGACAAGAAAGAGGTGTCCGGCATGCGTTATCACGTCAAGAATCCGACCGGCTTTTGGATATACGAAGCCAAGCCCGTGAAGGACGTGAAATCCACCATCAGCCTCCTTGCCCGCGTGTGTATCGCCAAGATTACAGACGAGAAGCGACTGCTCGAGATATTTCGAAACACTCCAATCCTACAGAATGACCCAAACTTCAACTGCCGCATATGGCTTATCGATGCGCTGTCGCGCGTATCGGCTGATGGGACGGTAGTTGGTAGAGCCGAGTTGGACTGGGAGAAAATCGAGCAAAATGCTTGTGTATACGTGGGTGAGAAGATCGCCTCTGGGAGATATGACGCGGGCGTAGATATGTATGCGCCAAAACCCAGGTGGGACTTGCTGGAAGAGAAGGAGCTTGTGACTTAACGTCAGGTTATGTTCGTTATGGATGTCATACACAGAGTGAGTGTCAGGGACATAGTATGCACCTCATATCCCTGATAATTAATTGATGCAAAAGTGCATCGCATCGCTTGTGGGGATTCTTATTAGGTACCATATGCGAGTTGTCTGTCATATTTCACCCCACCATCTTTGTCGTAAGGTTTCCATCCTAAACTCCTCGGGGTATGGTTCAAGGAATGTAGGAACAAAATCTCTCCAATCTTGCATAGGTAAATAGCACGCCGAGGTATATTCCCAGTAAGGGGGATACCATCCTGCAGTTTCCCAGTCAATGATACCAACGACCTGATTACCACGAACTATGATATTAGAGGCATTGAGGTCTCCATGAGTAAGTACAGGGGCTGGCCAAGGCCGTTTCTGCTTCATCACCAATTCCTGGAAATCATCCCAATCGTGGTCAGTTTGAGGGTTAGGAAAGCCATTAGGGAAGTCTTCTACTTCCAACCCCCCGCGGAGCCAGCAGTGAAAGTCTTGAATCGTCTTGAACGGCCCGAACCTTGGAGATGACCGGGACATTCGTGGGTCGTGTAGTGAGCCGCCAACCAAACTTTCAACTCCCGTACCAGAAGGCGGTTTTACTGCTCGTAGCTCCTGTAGCATGCGCTGTAGTTGGGAACGGATGATTTCCAAGTCCTCTATGGATAATGTCTTCCAAATAGTGCAAAGGTTATCCCCTTCGATGCGTTCCATGACGATGTATGCCATGTTCCTGTGGATAAAAGAACAGTGCACGCGCGGAACGGGGATAGACGTGTTTTTAGCGACGAATGTCATAGTGGCGGCTTCTGTTAGATGGACAAAGGGTCCCCACTTGACGATGACGTTTTTAGAGATTGGATGACAATAACAGAAAGGCTTGTAAATTCGAAGCCATCGATTAAGCTTTAGGGAGAGAAGGGTTGACAGGCGCCGGTACAGCGTGTTGTTGACGGCTAAATGTTCGGTGCCATCATGCTGGGTATCGAAGCCGTCACCAAGACTTTGGTACGTATTTGGCATTGCTGTGATAGATTCAACGAAGTTTTAAAAGTGTAAATGGAATTGATGATAGTTCATGTAGGTGGCCATCCTGCCTCCGAATGGCATATTTTTAACCTATTATAAAGCAACCATGAACTTGTAAGAATTTACTATGTGTGGAAGTCGTGTTTGTCGGGAGAATTACAATTTACACTATCAAGGGATTGTTCTACTTGGACGTTGCACACACAGCAACTCCCTTTCTAACGCACTGACCACCTGCACCTCTTTATGCACCTTTATGCACTTTTATGCACCCTTGTGCTGCGTATCTAGCTGCCTGGTGCCCTCATGCAACTATCAAGTTCCAGCTAGGTAGTTAAGCGGGCTTCTGAAGAATCACAGAGTTAATTTTGCAGGCTACCGTGTTGCCGCTCACACTTGCACTTAGACCACTCATGGAATATGCAGTTGCTCCGTTGTAATTTTCGGGCTTTGAATTACACCAGCTCGAATCTGTCCCGGTACTCGTCTGCTTATTATTAGGCCAGGATGATCATGTACAAATAAACAACAGGCTAATAGGGGTAAGAAAAAAAAGGGGGGGCAGAACTGAAAATAGGGGCTAGTTCTCAGCTGGTCACTTACAATAACAACATTCGAAAACGCAAGTGGGCCAAAGTCCCAATTAACACCGTTGCTGCGCATAAGTTAACCCTTCACGTACAGCTATTAAATAATCCGTGAGCGACGAAGAAACATACAGCTCAATGGCAAATATCGCTTGGTTGAAAGATTTACTGGCTAGAACAACTGTCAGCTCTCCGAATTCGAAAGGGTTTAAGATTCCATTGAACGTTGAACGGTGACTGACCTAGTGGAAAACTATCCGTTACTGTTTGCCCCGTAGATTGACGAGTTAGAGTTGACGTCCATGTCGACCCGCTGCTGTCTAGCTTATTGTTGAATGTGACCTTTTCGTTGGCGTAGGTATTGAAACCACTTCCCCATGGGAGATTCGGGTTCGAACAGCACCACTGAGGCAAGGCTTGTTAGCATTCTGCCACTCAAGGTAAAAGGTTACTCCGTGAGTAGTAACTTCCGGGACAAGCTAAGATGGGAGAGATTAAAACCTGTAGGTAGAAACTACATACTCCCGATCCGATCCACCACGTTCCACTTCTCCCGTCAAGCACATTCTGGTACACGCCGCTGTTATCGGTCGGTTGAAGGCCTGGCCATAAGTAGTATGTCCCAGCTTTCGGCAGAGCCGGGATCGTCATCTCTCCGGAGAACGACGTGAACTTCTGCCCGGACGCCGGGTAATACCGGAGGAAGTACCACGTCGCGGCCGACGCGTGCCCAGCAAAGGCAAGGAATGACACGAGCAGGACCGTTAACAACATTTCGTAGCTGGTGTATGCGCAAGAGTACTAAGTGTAATTTGCAGGCGTTTATTGCACCACGAGAGGCCGAGGAAATCGAATCATAGGTAGATGCCTAAGGCATTTAAAGTTTCCGGATAAAAGACAACATTTATAGATACCCAGGTATCAATATATAACTAGACCACGATCTAGATCTTTACTTCCACCAGGTCAGTTTCCGAATTCGTCAACTTTTTTATTTACTACGCGCTTAAATGTGATATTCTACTCGCCTTCGGGGTGCAAAGGGAGATATCGGACCGGTTATAAAAATAGGCAGGCATGTAAAGGAAAATACCGCAGTATCGTAGTATTGGTAGAAACGTTATCATGGAATAGGTAGAAGCTATATATACCAGGGTTACTATCCCACCGGGCGCTATTTTTCCACGACTTAAAGTCTCATAACTCCAGAATACCTTGTTGTATGTATCTCTTTACTCAACTGGCCTGGTTCCAGGCAGTTTTCAAAACAAGGGTATCTCGTCTTTCACATATCGGTTTAATTGCCGTATCTTGCTCACATGTGTTAACCCCTCCATAACGCCGTTCTATGCTCCCCTTGAATCTCACCATCAGTTATCCGTGACAACATTTAAACTCCTATTGATTATCTTTAGATAGCTCTTATCTTTAAATCCTCCACTATAGAGGCCACTTTCCGTACGTTGCTAAAATCAAGAATTTGCCCCCATGTACAGACTTACCTAGGTAGGGATCGGACAAACGCGCTCGTTTGCGATAATCCTCTTGGAAAACATCGCCTTCCCTCCCTTAGATTCGGTTGTCTTTGGGCATTGAAATGCGGCGATGCTCCCGCGAATGCAAATCCTTTACCCTGGTCCTGCCCACCGGACTCTTCTTCAGCTTCATCGGGATAGCTGGGGGCGTTCTCTAGCTCCAGCTGATCGGCTAGATCGAGCAACTTGGCGCCCGCTTGTCGAATGCGAGGGCAGTTTCTCTTTTGGAATTTTAACTGAACCCAGTGGCGAAAGTGTTCCGAAATATCTGCGCCGGAGCGAAGGAAGATCTCTCCTACTTCTGCGAGAAACAACAAGTGGCTCTCATCCATAATTATCCACAACGTTGACTCTAGCCATTTAAGCCAAGGAGTCGTGGTCCTGGTCTTGACCGTATCGAAAATCTTATAGTTGAGATCCCCGCCCTGGGAAATCAGTAAAGCAACTATGTCGAGGAATAGCTCAGGATTGTATATATTGATCCACTCCGAGAAATCGCCGGAGATCAAGGGTAGAGCAACGGTATGGTACAGTAAAGTGGACCATCTATCCTCAGATTTTGACGAATCGTTCTGCGGAAAGGAGATATGGGTTTTGACGTAGTTGATTGCTCCTACTTCAGCAGCAAGATCAACTACTACCGACGACGATTCGCCCCCTCTGGCAATCCGTCCTAGCATATTATGTTCTCTTTGAAAATTCAGCTTCAAACTATCGATGAACGGCTGAATGACCCAGAAGATGTTGCTTTTACTTTCCGGGTACTGGCTATCAAATTGTCCCCCCCAATGAAGTCCATCTTGGAGAAATAGAGTCGCTTGATAGGAATAGTAGGGGGTGCTTGTCATGGTTAAGTAGAGACCAATGAGGGACAGCTCTGAGGCTGGCTGGAGGCCTTCAGGAGGTCGCAAACACTCGAGGTCCCACGATTTCTCGTTGCTCAAGAATTCAAAAACCGACCGGTGCATGAATACTACTTTTGCGTCAATCTTGGTATCGTGGTCACCTCCGCTTTTTGAACCGCAAAAGCAATATTTACCGTCCTGTAGGCAGATACCACCTGCTTCCCAATGCGTCTCTAGTAATCCTCCCGTTCGACTTCTTAACCGCCCTTCGAGTTCTTCGCATAATGTGCGCTTCTGGCCTCTGCTTAGGGCCGATATTCGTTCCACGCTTGTATAGTCATCATCTATCAGAGCAAGGCCGAGCAAAGCCAAGTCTCTGTACCGGAGTTTGCCGTGCGCTTGTTGCGCTACGAAGCATATCCGCAGCATCCTAGACCCTTGTTCTCTGTGCCGCTTATTGATTCTATTAAGCATGTGCTGGAACATCTCCTCGAGCTCTGGTGGAAGCTCGTCTACACGACGTTGGAGCTCGTGAATCCTATCGTAATCTGCAAACCCTGAGATAAGGGACCTACAAGCGAGTCTAACCCATAGGAAGACGCCCGAGGATTTATCGACTAGGTCTTCCATAATTGTCGTAGCCTCTTCGGGGTGGCGATTTAAGAGACCTTGCATATATCTATGACCGCCGATGGTTTCTTTAACATAAGCCCTGATATCAGCGCGTGTCAAGTGATGGAGCTCCAACGAGGGGAGCCCGCTAAAAGAAGCAACGCAATCCGGAATTGGCCTACTTGAGACCAATATCTTGATATGAGGATTCGCGGCAAGCTCCTTAAGAAAATCCATACCGTCCAGATAATTCCCGACGAATTCATCTAGCCCGTCGATAAAGAAACAAAACTTTCCGATCTGCGATGCCTTCCTCGCAATAACCCGAAACGCGGACTTGGTTTCGGCCGCAGACGGTAAGTGAACCGTGTCGCGGTTGTCGTAGAATTGTTTCCACACGCTTGGAAGGACTTCGGGGATAAGAGACGGGTGCTCGGAGAGTATTCGGTATAGTAGATTTCTCGATAGTCCCTCCTGGGACTTTTGCTCGCAAGTTCCCATGTTGTAGAAGAAATGATGGATTAGAAAATATTTCGCGTCGCCGGCCCATCTAGAAAGGAGCTGCGTGGTTTGTTTCTGCTCGATTAGGTGCTTTATTAGTGTCGACTTGCCGCTCCCTGCCTTCCCTGATATCCAGTAGATCCCCGAACCAGACTGAAGCCATTCCGAGAGATCATCCCATGGATAGCCATCTTCAGGTGGCGCAAGTACCCAGCGAAATGTTTCGCGGTGCGCTTCGGAAATGGACTCCCGCCTCTCATCGATAGTTCTGAACCATAACAGGCGAAGAATCCGTTTTTGACAGGTACGCATGATATGCTCCTGAGTCAACTCAGCCACTACCATCCTGTTCCCGACTGCTGCTTCGTGAATAAGCTTGAGTCCTCTTAGGTCCCTAATGGAAGAAATGTCCGTGTCGGTTGCATACCGAGTGATTGATTGACTGTCAGATATCGGAACGATCTGCGTGAGTTTTGTGGTGAAATGGCTCAACTCCTTGACCAGATCTTCGAATTTCGCTTTATCTCGGATGACCCAACGTATCCGATTGCGCATCGTCAGTTTCTTTTCGCGCATACTGCTTCGTAGTTTCATCGCCTCGAATTCCTTAACGAACTTCGCCATTCGTTGGCCGCTAACTACGGCCACGTAATCGTTGTGCTTGGCGCCCCTGAGTCCTGCTCGTTCACGAGGTCCCGGTTCGTCGGCCCTGCCCAGGCCATAACGCTCTCTTAGTTGGGTTTCGTCACCCATCAGGAGCTTACTGCATGCTAAGATGCGGGTAATGGCACACTGAATAATGTCTTCATCCAATCTCCGGTCGTAGTCCAGTCGTAAGAGCTTTACTTGCTCGGACCATTGTAATAAAATGGTCTTCTCGATATCGAGTTTGGTCTCCAGTATTTCATAATCGCGGCCGAATTCTCGTGAGCTCATAAAGTCATTGAATAGGTCGATCGCATCCCTGAATGCACCTATCATGCCCGCAAGCCCGGCTACACCCAAAACAAGACCAGCGACCTCGGCCATCTCGAACGTGTGTCTGGTCGCCTAAGGGTCTGGATTGGGTTGAAAAGGCAATACCTATATCACCACCGATAACTGAGAAGAATCAGAGCAGATCACGAAAAATATATGCCAAGTATTTATCAATATGTGGTTGAAGGAGTTGGGCACTGCACTGCCGACACTCACTGTCAGCATAGCCAAGGCGGCATCATTTGGGCAGCATCCAAGGCACGCTCGAGGGCACTGCCACTAATAATATATGCATATTTTAACTTATAGCTAGAGTAGAAGACAAGTGCCTAAGACATGTCGTTGGCCAGCCTTTACGGCCTGGAGCCCCATGGCACCCGAGAAAGATGAACAAATTATGTTTATGGTATGAAATTCTTCAATATCGGGAGCCTTCAAACACTTCAATCTTTACGTATTTTCTTCGCAGTGGATATGCCAGGAGTCTTACTTGAGATTCCGTGGGAATAAAGAAGATGTTTGTACCTAATGTAGCTCTAATTTCAAAACTATCTTAGTTAAAGTTCCTTACAGAACAACGAAGTTATTTCCCTGACTAAATAATCTGCGACATGACGGGAACATGACGGGATACCTTGTGTACATCCCCGCGAAGAAAAGACACTTATCTGAAGCTTCTCAGAGGCTTACTTAAAGCTTTTGGCTTTTCTTCTAATACTGCCCCCCTTTATTACTAGATGCCGTACGACTTGGGTAGAATTTACGCGTCTTTGGAAATGAGGCCTCGACAGAACAGTTCGAGGCTAAGAATCTCCTTCATTCACATCAAGCTGGATGAGCGAGGCTCTTTAATAGTGTTGAGAATATTGGAGTCTTAATAACCTGTCAGCACTATCGAATATACTAATCTCTAATGTAAGCCTAAACAGGTACCTACCTCTTAAAGAGATGGTAAGAATATAGGATAATATAACTGTCTTGATATTACAAATATCAATATATTCCCACTTAAATAAGCATGATGACGATATCCCAAAACCAATAATTCAACTACCAGTTACACAGGTACGCGTGTAACAATGAATATCAAAACTCAAAAACTCCTATTACACAATACAGTTACGCTATAAACTTTTTAAGAAAACTTTGAGGCAGGACAAGAGTCCAACCTGACTGCCACCACCTGCGCCTAACTTAGGTACCTGAACGTAACTTATCTACTGTAGGTTACCAGTCATCCAGAATGTCACATACCCTCAACTCTCCTCTATACTATCAGCCTTGTACTCTTACATTACTTTCTACAGCCAACCCAGGAACCATCCTCCGTGTCTATCCGCGCACCTAGTATCTTAGGTACCTACATCCTCAATCCCATATACCAAGTACTCAGCGCTACCTAACAGTTCAGAACCCATTCTGCCTGAGCGGTTTCCCAGCCATATCCGGGGCGTAGTCGTCGCCGGAATCCGGCTGATTAACGTAGAAATCGGGGCTGTTATTCTCGACGCTCGTCTTCGCGGCGTTGTACCGCTTGAACGCGCTCTCGACCAGCAGCCCAACCTCCTTCCTGTTCCTGCCGATGACGCCGACGGCGAGCAGCGCCTCCGTCTCCTCGATCCAGTCCTGCAGCCGCCGGAACCCGACCCGGTCCTTCTCCAGCCGCTGCGGCTGCCCGGACCCCTTGATCAGCGCCAGGATGCCCGCCAGCACCGTGTTGACCGCCCCGCACACCGTCACGACCGTCTCGTACCGCCCCGAGTTCGGGCCCATGGCCGTGAGCGCCGCCCCGATCACGATCTGCGCGAAGTAGCACAGGTACAGGAACGCCGTGAGCAGCGCGTTCTGCACGGCCTTGGCCCGCTGCGTCTCGATCACCGTCTTGTAGATGCCCACCGCCGTCTTCCGCCCTTCCTCCAGGGTCCCGCTCTCCGTGCTCTCCCGCGCGTAGTTGATCCCCAGCGCCTTCCGGAAGATGACCAGGTTCTCGTCGTTGGGCCCGCGTATGGCGAGGCCCGCCGGGGCCCCCCAGGACAGGTTCGTGATGGTCTTGATGGGCGCGGGGTCGACCGGTGTCGGGTTCGATATGCTTGGTTTATGGGGTGCGGCGGGGGCTTTATGTGACCTAGGCAATAAGGGTGGGCTTAGCTGAGGAACGGAAGTCCTCGAGCCGGGGCTGAGGAGAGGAGAGTGAACGTCTTTGATGTCTGACATTATTAAGAGACTTATGTCGAAAAAGTATTATTTCTTAGTCTCGAACCATGAGAGGTATGTTGCGTTAGTTTTAACATGATATGGATAAGAACCCTTAATCCAGGGGAGTATGAAATCTATTTATATATGGTATTGTGCATGCTATATTTGATACCCTAGGTAAGGGCCCTATGAGCCGTCTCACCTGACCGAGGGGTCATGCACCGTTACATGATTTGCGTCTAGTCATGGCCTCACCTTGAGTAGCTCTATTGTGTCTCACGTACAACTTTCATCGCACTAGTAGACGTCGTCGCTTGTTGCTGACATAATTATATAACCTTATTGAGACTTGAACGGGAATTGCTGACGTTGATCGGTTGGCCAGGGTTGTACTCGGGATAGAAGTGAGGTAGGTACAAGGTCTCACGGAAAAGAACACTTGCCATCAAAAAATAGCTATAAGACCGTAAGACTAGGAGTAGAGAGTCAGCTTTATTGAGCGATGACGTCGGAATATCGACAAGGAGAAGCTAACCGTCGCTTCTAATGTAATGGTAACCCTACCTCGTAGAATATTTAGCTGATTTCCTCCCTTATTGAGGGGATCCTCACCTTCCTCGGCCCTTCCACAACAACTTACCCTGTTAGGTAGACAGAGTTACTCATTTATTGTGGCTCTCTTACGTACAATATTGTTTCTCGTTTACATTTTTCTTTGGAATTATATATCGTAGGTAAGTAATAAACTCGATATTTTACGGCGTCATTCTTATTTATCGTTAAAAGATCGGCGACGGTCATGAGTTGCACATGGCTTTGAACAGGGGTACGAACGTATTGAGCCGGCAACTCCGCTTCCTATGCGACGTAGATTCTGAAAATAGCTTCGGGACTCGGATTTCATAGCGGGTTCGAACTTGCAGTCAAGAAAAAGAATATCAAGAGAGATACACAAAGAAGCAAGATGCTGTTAAAATATTTCGGTCCTATACTTTTTTTAAGATGGTCAAGTTAGAGATCATTCGGGTTGGGGTAACTTGAATGACGATCAAAACTGAGACAGAGGGCAGTCATTACCCCTATCACATGTCACAAAACAAATTGCGTCGAAAGTGGAATAGGGGGATACCACCAAAAAAAAAAACATCCAAGAATATCTCATGTATACAGCAGCATTTTCCTCCCTATCAAGATATAAATAAAGTTCCCTAGAAGCCTTATTTACCTAGATATAATGGAATACGTTTTTATTCTAGCCTTGATCGATAAAAACCCTATAGTTGCATTTGACCAGGCCACGTCGCACGCTGGATGCACCAGTCAATCAGTGATACCAACTCGGACAATCCTTCCTCGTCGCGAGGTACTTCGTGAGACCCCTTGTGCATTTGTATCTTTCTGATATATGGGTCGCAGAGCCCCGTGAGTTGAACCGAAGCCGGGAAAAGGGGGTCATTCTCGCCCCATACGTGTACAGTCGGTATTCTTATCTTCAACTCCAGAGGGATCCTGTTCAGATTTAACCCGAAGCAGTCATCCGAGTTAAATACCGCTCGCCGCGCCTTACTCGTATGAGCGGGCAAGGGACCGAGTGCTTGGTCTCTTTGCAGATTTGCTTCCGCTACTACCATTTCCGCTTCGTTTGAGACAGGCACTCCGAGATCTTTCAAAACCTTGAGCGGAATGCTTCCGTTGATGAAAATGGCAAATCTGAAAGCAGGTGGTAGCTCATGCTCATACCACTGTCGATACAAGAGGAAGCTAGACACAGCAGCAGCTCCTTGAGATACTGCCAGGACGCCATCGTAAGGCCCATCACGGTCTAATATCGCAGCTAGCCATTCGCCAGCCTTGCGGATATCTTTAACTTCCTCGGCGTCGTAGAATTTGTAGCCGTGAGATTCAGGGGGTGGTGGGTCTTTCACCAGCAAGTTTGAGTATTGCAAAGGGCCGTTGACAAACTCGAATGACAAGTTTGGGGTTGAATTTTGCAATCTCGATAACAAAGCAGCTGTGTAGAGAGTTAGTGATTGAGATAATATGAACCAATGATAGGACCGTGGTACTATATGAGAGGCAGGTACCTAACAGTGCCTAATCTAGATGCTTACCCAATTCAGATTTCAAGATATTTTCATTTTGGCTGTCGCCGTGAAGACAGAGTATTCTCATGTCGAGTTGAGCACCTCAAAGTGTTTAGTATTGTTTTATAATTAAATTTGTTTTAGTTACTTATTAGCTTTTAGGTTGCTTCAGAGAAGTTTGTTTCGGATATCCGCCTACGCTCGGAAGTCCGGTCTTGTATGCATATTCTCGGGTGTAAGCACCTTAACCTTACATAATTGTTTATAGAGAATTCTTATCAGGCAGAGCAATGTATAATGAAATGATAGTCGGATACTTTTCAATACACGCCAAACTAATAATTGCTTAAGTGCACCGTGGGAAAAGGATACTCAAAATACGAGCGACACGTAGAGTATTGACACAGTAAAACTGATGAAAGTTGTTATTGGTCTAAGTATTATTAAGTACCTCAAAATTTAGGTCGCTATCCGACGGGACTCCTTTCGTACCAGGTATGATTTGGGGTAAATACCTAATTAATACCTGATACCTGATAACCAAACAAGTTAACAAACTTGCCTCTTCTTTTATTTCTACGACTCTACCTACAAAGCGACGATGAGGCCGTTTATTTTATCCATGGCACGTCGGAACCATCATAACCTCGACCCTGATGGTGATGTCCTCCTTACCCTTCATAACCCTAACGCACCGTTCGCCGTCTGGGATCCAGACTGGTATAAGGATGTTCCCTCTTCTCCTCTCCCCGAACAGAATGATGCCAAGTCTCAAAATTCCGACCGGTCAGAATTCAATGATCAAACTCAACCAGAAGCGCATTCCGAGACAGGGCAAAGTTCACCCGCATCTGACCAACCTAGCACTACCAGCACATCACCATCATCGTCGCAAGTTAAGTTTCGGGTCTCGTCGAAACATTTGTGTCTGGCTTCGGAATACTTCAAACGCCTTCTGCAAGGCCCTTGGAAAGAAGCAACCTCGACGTCTGAAGACGGTCTCCGGCACGTGGACGCTTACCATTGGGACCAAGAAGCTATGCTCACCCTGATGCAAATTATCCACGGTCGCAATTATCATCTGCCTCTATATCCCACTCTTGAGTATCTCGCCAAAATCGCCGTTCTGGTAGACTACTACCAATGCCACGAGGCCGTTTCGCTGTGGGCGGGGAAATGGTTGCTATCCATCAACATTGCCAATGTTTTCGATAGGGATACCATTCTGACGATCCTGGTTGGCCAAGTGTTCAAGGAATCCGGATTGTCCGAGAAGGCGGCGCGGGTGGCCATGCGGGAGTGTCCAGGGAAATTGCCAACATTAGGATTACCTATCACGACAGTGGCCGGTAAGTACCATATAGTCCGTTTCGTCTATCCGTCTATCCGTTTATATGTTAGATGCGCACACGCCTGGTTAACCGACACATAGAGAAATTCGACGCGAAGCGGAAGGAGGCCTTGGATCAGATATTTACTGATTTACATAACCTTCTTAACCGTTTAATTCAGCGTCAAGTCGGATGCTCACTCGAATGTTCGTCCATGACACTGGGGGCCCTCAGTATATATCTACATGAAAGCGGAGTTCTTGATCCGCAATTGGCTTTCCCTTATTCCGGGCATAGTGTAGGGTCAACTATCTCAATGGTTAGAGAGTTTAATATACCCTACTGGAGGATGTATAGCTCCACGAGAGGACATCACTCGTGTGAACTACTATCTAATGACATAAAGAACATTACTTACATGGCATCGCAGGGTTTGGATTTCTACTGAGAATGCCTGGCTAGTTTGAGGTAGAGTTAATAATGTCTTAGCTTAGTCTTTGATGTTCCCGTGAGGTAATCCTCGAGCCACGATACCTTATATGCACCGTTGGAAACGGCCGTTGGATTATGGTTCCCTGTAGCTATTTCAGTGGCTATAAAGACCTAAGAGGTCTTCGAAAGCTAGGTACGTATTTTCGAAAAAAGTTATGGAAGTGGAGAATATTTCCTGGGCCGATATCTCTAGAGATACAACCAATGAAACATTTCTTCAACGATGCACCCAATAAAAACCTCCCAACTTCAGCTCGGACCGCTGTCCCCTTTTGGCTGAGGTGTTGGTCAACTGGAAGGTGGCTATGGTTTACAAGACGACCTTGCTTGATACCCTATCCCGAATAAATTCGGGCATTCTCAGCTGCTCAAGGCCTAATCATACCTATTTAAGGCAACAATAATCACTAACTTAACAAATGAAAAACGCCTTCTTTCTCGTTCCCTAACAGATTTCAACGCAGTACCAGCTGGTCATTCCGAACTCAACTTTGGGCACAATGACGAATTTAGTTGAGCCGTCTCGGCAGTTTGATCTTGAAGGGGATGTCCTACTTACCCTTCATAGCCCGAACGCGCCGTTCGCCGTTTGGGATCGAAGCTGGCTCGAGAAAGATCATTCTTCTGTTCCAGAGCAGGATAATACTGAAACTTCGTGTCACACTTCGAGCCCTGACCTGTTAGAACAAGGATCTCCCGCATCAGAACAACTTCCCGACTCGACACACAAAGTACAATTTCTAGTCTCGTCGAAACATTTGCGCCTAGCCTCTAAATTCTTCAACGCCCTTTTTCGCAATTCATGGAAAGAAACAACATCGAAATCTCCAGATGGTCTCTGGTGCGTAGATGCTTGCGACTGGGACGAAGTGGCTATGACGAGACTTATGGCAGTCATCCACCATCAGAACCGCAAGCTTGATGAACGCATATCCGTTGAAGAACTCGCCAAGTTTGCCGTTGTCGTCGACTATTACAAATGTCACGAGGCAGTTCTGCCGTGGTCGGAGAAATGGATCAACAATCTATGGGATCCTACGAAGTGGGATTATCTTGATCGGGGCATCGACTTCTTCAGCTTCTTCGACTACGAGGACAAATTAACCTTATGGATTCTGATTAGCCAGGTATTCGAGAAAAAGGACATGTTCCGGGCGATAACACGGGTAGCCATGATACTATGCCGAGGGGAATTGCCAACTTTGGGATTGCCAATCGTGGCGACTGCGAGTAGGTAACCCGTTTAACCCCTAGACACCTAATACATCAGGTATGTGCAGAATTAGCTGATGGTTATATAGAAGCATTCGACGCGAAGAGAAAGGTATTCCTGGATCAGATGTTTAACTCCTTATACGGCCTTCTAGGTAGCTTACGCGATCGCAAGGCCGGGTGCACCCTTGAATGCTCGTCAATGTTGCTAGGCGCGCTGTGCATTGAATTGCATCGTATAGGAATCATGGATGATCAATGGCGTCTCTTGGGTTATCCATATGCCGGACAGAGCGTGCAATCGACAATTTCGCTGATTGCGTTCTTTACTATGCCTAAATGCATGCATGCCCCTTTAAAAACAGCGCATGCATGCCAACTGGTACGTGGTATCGCCTTGGACGTGAAAAAGATCGAAGGTCTTGAGCTGCATAACATCATAAGGTTAGATGCACAGGATTAGTTGATGATAGGAGACAAACCGTTCTATAGATGGGCCTCAGTGTTGACATATATATGGAACGATGTTCGTGTAAGATATCCAGGTACCTAGGGTAGCTGTGTAATATAAGTCAGAGGGCAATTTTACGAACTTCACAAGAACTTTGAATGCATACGAGTTGGGCCTGAAATCTTGGTTGGATCCTCCTCCTCCTCCTGCTGCTGCTATATGATATCAATCTCCTGTCTGATACTCATCTTTTAAACCTGAAATACACGCATAGAGATTATCTTTGTTGAAACCCTATTCCATATTAGTACATGACAGCATCACCCATATCCTCCCAAAATCGTCCTTTGAACAATCCACTTACACGTGCAGATAATTAATGTATCGGATGCTCGCTATTTCGGACGTATAACCACTTGTAAGACTGGACTATCACCCTCAACTGTGTTGCCCCATCTCCCATCTCTCACCTCCCACCCACCATCCACGTAAATTAACCTCTAAACCAAAACGACAACGACACGACACGACACAATCACCTCCGGCCCGGCAAGCCCGGCACGCCGACGTACCTCTCCTCCCGCTCCGTCAGGAACATGACCTGGACCCAGAACTCCTTGAGGTCGGCGTCCCACCAGGTCCAGTACCTGTCGGCCGAGCGGTCGATCTCGCGCGCCTGGAGCTTGAAGCCGCACGTCTCGTACGGCTCCGCCGCCACCAGCATGTACTGGTAGTTCTTGTCGGGCGGCTCCTCCACCCGCTGCTCGAACGCGCTCATAAACCGCACCTTGGGCGTCGCCTCCCCCCCGATCTCCGGGTACTGCAGCTGGAACAGGAGCCCCTGCTGCCGCGTCACCTGGTCCCGCACCTTCGTAATCTTGTACCCCGGGCGCCCGATCTTCACCACGTTGCGGCGCACCATCGCGCCCGCGCCGAACCCGGCGCCCACCACGCCCACGGGCAGGCCCGTGTTCGGGTCGATGGGCCCGCCCTTGCCTTCCTTCTGCTCGCGCGCCGCGCGCCGCGCCAGGTTCGTCTGGTGCTTCTTGCCCTGGGTGTGGGCCAGGTACGAGCCGTCGTTCTGGTGCACCGTCAGGCACAGTCGGCACTCGAACGAGCCCACGTGGTTCTTGAAGAAGTACGGGTCCTTGTCCAGGTCGATCGTCTCCAGCGCCAGCTTCCGCAGCCGCTCCCGCCGGTCCGCGTTCGTCGCGCTGTGCGACGCCACGCCGCCGCCCCCGAACTTGGAGCCCGCCCGGTTCTGGTAATCCATCCTGAACAACGGAAACGGAAACGGAACTGATCGTGATCGTCTTCCTGCGCGTTGTTTTGTTTTTGTTTTTTATCCGTTTGTTGATGGAGCGCGTTGGTTTGGATGGGGAATCGATTTGGCGTTGATAAATAGGTGTTAGAAGAGAAGGCGTGGAGTTGGGAATTGTAAGTGAGAGAAGCTTGTGATTGATTGATTGGCACTGCTAAGCTAAGAAGCTAGGGAGATAAGATAAGGATTGCCACCGATTGCTGAGTAAGCTGAACTTACCTAACCTAAGGTAAGTTTACCCCTTTTTATTATCTTCGAGACGTCTGAGAAGTAAGAATTTGTATAACAAACAGTACCTACGAATCTATTTACAACAATTACCATTTCACATTAAATTTCATGGTCTACTACACTCACGGCTCGGATTAGATAAATTAATAGCGTGGTTTACTGCCATACCATCAGGTTGGCCACACGTCAAAAACATCGCGGAATGCAAAAACAATATCATCTCACGGTTTACTAGGTGGCCAGGGATATTAACATGATCAAGACCACCATGTCTTCATTTCAGTCATTTCAGAAATTTCACTTTCTATTCTTTTTTTTTTCTGATACGAGACTACCAGGTCTCTCACCGCATCATTATTTCCTGGATCTAGGGATATGCCAGACAAATTACTGGCTCAGAGCCACGTCCCCTCCCCCCTCTTCGAAGTCCAAATTCTCTATTGTCCTAATTTCAGCTCTTGAGAATTACAAGCCAAGAAAGCTTGGAAAGGGCCGAATAGTTGTGACTAGTAAACAATCTTGAACGCTTAACGGAAGTTGTTATCGAACCGCTTGAACGTGTACCCGATGAACGGTAAGCTCATCTCAGGCGACTCCTCCACTTGTTTGCCAACTGCCATGGCTTGGTTTCTCAAAGCCGTGGCATTATCTGTTTGGTCAATCTCGTCAGTTGGGAAATACGTTGTGTCGATAGCAGATGTAAGACGAGGTTCGAAGGGAGCCCGGATGCGTCGAAGACTGTCGAATTCAACACCGCGGAAGAAGGCATGGTTCTTGATTTCCTGAGCACCACCCCTTCCGAGTCGCACCTCGGTGTTGCAGATGAGACTGTTACACGTATTAGCTTCAAGTAAAATCAGTAATGTATTACCAAACGTACCTTCGGATCAGGTGCTCGGCTTCAGCACCAAGAGTGATATCGTCTGGGAAGTAAAGCGATTGTCTCCAGTTGACAATCTTCCGGTACGTGTCGTGGCTGTCTTCAGCGCAGAAGGGCGGCCAGCCGACAAGACACTCGAACATGATAGTACCTAACGACCACCAATCGCAGTCGAATGTGTAGCCGTGTCCTGTGAAGATTTCGGGGGCGATATAATCGGGGGTTCCCACGGTGGAGTACGCCATCAATCGTCGAGACTTCCTCCAATCGTTTATTTGGGAACGGTTGCTGACCGTCAAGTTAATCTGATCAAGAGCAACCGAGTTCCGATCCTTAGGCCGACTAGATTTACCCTGCAGGAGCTGTTGGTAGTAATTGTTGTCGTGAAGTTTGTGGAAACCCGTGGATAGACCAAAATCGGTAAGCTTGACGTGCCCGCCTCGGTCGAGAAGAATATTATCAGGCTTGATATCACTTTTTACGTCTAGTTAGCAACGGAATAATCCATCAACAACAAAGGGTAGAGAGTCGTAATCATACCGGTGAATGAAACCAAGCTTGTGAACAGCCTCGATAGCTAGCACGATCTCGGCGATATAGAACCGTGTAATGTCTTCGGAAAAGATTTCGTACTTGATGAGCATCGTCATTAAATCTCCACCAGGCAAGAACTCCATGAGCATATAGAGGAAGTTGGCATCTTGAAACGTCGTGAAGAGCTTAACAACCCAAGGGCTGTCCGACTCGGCTAAGATATCTCTCTCAGCTCGAACGTGGGCTAATTGGTCCTTTTTGAACATTTCGGTTTTGATGAGGGACTTCATAGCGTAGACCTGACCGTCGGCTTTCTTCTGCACCAGCTTAACTTCTCCGAAGGCACCCTTTCCGATGATCTTAACGGTAGTATAGTTTTCTGGCTTATCCTTCGTTCGCAGGAATCGCAGATAGCGCGCTTCCTTCTTGCCGCCGTTTTGCCAAATTTGCTCGCGCCTCGACGAGGATTGGTTAGGTTCCGAGAGTTTCTGTTCCAAGTCGTTCTGTCTGTTCGTTATTGAGCAGTTAGCATCGTCTTCCAATATTACCAATATCTCATCTTCTTAAACCTGGATAATAATGGCATACCGCAGATTGCGCTCGCGAGCGCGCTTGACGCTATCCTTGAAGAAATCGGCGGCTAGTTGCGAGCACTTCTTCTGGTTGTTGTTCGCGTTGATACCATATTTCTCGGGGTTTCGTTCGGGTGCGGGTTGGAAGTCGGACTGACGAGAACCTTGGCCAGGCATGGGAGAAGCGTTCGCATGGCTATAGCCAGGTTGCTGGCCAGACGAGCCTGCAGTTCGAGGTCGTTGACCTGGGGAAGGGCCTCGCGATCCATAAGCACTACCTCGACCAGCACCACCTAGATTCTGATGGGAGAACTGGTGAGCTAAGCCGACATTGGGGTCATTAGTACCCGGAGTGTTGGATCGAGGTTGGTATGCTCCAGCTTGAGCGTTACCGTAGTCGGCGGGGGCTTGATACGGGTTGGGCGCAAAGTAGCTGCCCTGGGGAGCATATCCACCACCATATTGCTGAGAGGCGGATTGTTGGGCAGCAAGATGCTGTTGCGAAGGCGTCTGGAAGATAGGTTGAGGGAAGGTCGAGGGTGTGGTAGGGTATTGGCGATCTGAAGGACCACCAAGCCGGTCGTTACCGTTGAAGTTAAGATAGAGACGATTATTAGGATCCATCTTGGTTGCGATTTAAACCTTGGGTTTATCGGGTACTTCTAACAAAAAAAGCAGTATTCGTTGGGCAATCTTTCTAGTAAATTATTTAAGCTGGAGTGAGTGGAGATAGAGGTAACGAGTAGAAGTCGGGCCTTTCGTAACTTGTCTTGGAATAATTATTGGGTTTAGAACAGTTCCAACACTTGGAGCATAGAATTGGTTGAATACTAAGTTGTTGGATCGCTAGATTGGTGACAACTATGCTGTTGTTGTTGTCGTTGTGGTCGTTGTGGTTTTGTGGTGGTTGCAGTTGTGGGTAGCTAGATCTTCATTGGTCCCCCTTAAATATCGAATTCACCGCAACGCTGATCTATGTCTCAGGAAAGCGACTGTTTTGGATCGAGGAGGTGAAGACAAAAAGTAAATAAAATAAAATAAATAAAATAAAATAGAGCCTAATTCGTGTTGCGGCTCGTAACGATTGATAGCTACTTCAAGCGATCGATAAGTGCGCCGCAGTTCGATAGGAGGGGTTATTACCACAACCTCGAATTTCTTAGGTTTGTACACACACTCTCTCTCCTTTTCTCATAAAAACAAAGAGATCCCCCATATACAGCTTGAACGATGAACGATGAACTTGGCTTCCTGACCCGGTAAGGAATGGAAGGTAAAAGAGAGTGTGCGAGGGGGGGATTTTTCAGAACTATATGAAGTTGTCTGGATGGATCCCAACCCTCGAATGGAATAATGGAATAAAATGCTACTGGTCAAGGTTATTCCCTAAAGAGGACGGTAAGTGGGTGCGACGAAGCCCCTGAAAACACTCGCCAGCACGCCAACCGCCTGGGGAGGGGCGCTATGGACAACCGATTAGCCATTCTTGGATGTAGCGTGCCAAGACCCCGGGCCCTCCCATGTCAGACCCAGTAGACTTAGGGTGCTTCGTTTGATAGTTAAAGTACTGTTCAGATGCATATTTGTGAACGGTTTATGCAGGTAGCCGCTCCAACCCACGCATTATGGTGGTGGTGATTGCATGTGAGTTGTCGAGCAAACACTCGAAACACTCGAAACTCAACCTTGATTTTTTTATTTACCTATTTTTTAATATTGGGTACCCGACGCACATACGGCCCATAACTCATTCATGCAATGCATGTTTAAAAAGACGACAATGATATATCTAACTACATTTGTTTATTCTTCTTACGGTCTACGACTTTATTACATAACGAGAATAACTAATACATTTTTTGAGAAAGGGCTCGAAAATATCTATAATAAGCTTGAAGATGGCTTACGTTGGACTTTATATCAGATAAGGGAGTAAGGATAGGTAATAAAATAGAGCAATAAGGAGGCACCGCGTAACGGTCTTAACACACTCAACTAATTTACTTGGCAGGGAGACCTGGGCAATAATCTAACCCTTCATATTTCTGAACATTGTCACAAATCATTCGAATTTTTTCGCTATGGCCTCTAGAAAAGGTCCCGGCACTTTAAGACGTGAGAGATTGCTCAAGGATAATTACCTGTCTGCACCTATAGGTTGGTAGCTATTATTCGGAATTTTAACCCATCAAATGATCAATCCCCATCAACGGTACCTAGGTATTAAGCACTAAAAATGTCCGCTACAAATAAGCTCATCTGATTGGCTAGACATGCCTAAACCGGTAAGTTGGACGTGGGGTTTTTAGCGATAGGAGCTACATAGATCCGATCCCGTCGAAATTTTGTTATCGGATTGCATCTGATGAACGTCCTAAAAGTCCTAAGATTTCCTTGAGCTTGCTTATAAGAGAAATCAAGAGAAATCCGAGGATATTTCGCTATGGCGGACCAAAATCCAACCGCCCAAGGTGCTACTTCGGCGTCAGCTTCGTCCGTAAGTTTGAGTCCAAAGAACTAAACTAAACGACTTATTGTTATATTAACCATGCGACAGGCGACTGCGACTGCGACTGCGACAAGCTCCGGGGCAACTTACAAAGCCCCGACACCGAATCCAGCTCTCCGCATGATGGGAATCCCCGGGCTACCTAAGAAGCTCCCGTCTCGGAATTGGATGATATTTTTTGCCATTACCGGTTCCTTCTCAGCTGCTATAATATACGACAAGCGTGAGAAGAAGCGCGCAACTGCTCGGTGGTCTAAAGCTGTCTCCCCCCTCGCGCGCGAGCCTATTACAAACCCGACGCAATTACCTCGAAAACTCACCATCTTCCTCGAGTCTCCCCCAGGTGACGGTCTTCGCGTCGCACAGGATCACTTTACCGAATATGTAAAGCCGATATTGGCCGCGTCGGGATTGGACTGGGAATTCGTACAAGGCAGGAAAGAGGGCGATATCAGAGCTGCGGTGGCTGAGAGGATACGGCGGACAAGACAACCGGAAACAGAAGCTAAGACCCAGGAGGAGATAGTGCGAGAGATAAGAAAGAAGAATGGGACTCCCGAATACCAGGGTGTTCGAGGCGATATCGTGATTGGGAGACATACGTGGAAGGAGTACGTTCGGGGCATACACGAGGGCTGGTTAGGACCTCTCACTCCGCCCGTATTACCAGAGCCCGAAGTGAAGAAAGTTGAAGAGACGACATCCACAGAGGGAAGTGAAGGGGAGAAGCAAGAACCGAAGCCTGAGGAGAAACCTCAAGAGAAGCCTGAAAGACCACCGCAACCACCACCACATAACACCACGAACGACTACCCCACATCCTCTCTCCCCATGCTTATCCCCGCCGAGTTTTCTCCCTCCGCGCCCATACCATTCCCCCACATTCTCGGCTTTTCCAATACCTTTATACGTTTACGACGTTTCCTCAACCGTCGGTATCTAGCCGACGACATAGGCCGCGAAGTTGCAGCCGCATGCTTCGCGACGGCGCGCGAGTACCACGATGACGCGGACCTCACACGGTCCGAGCAGCAGACGGTCCTCGAACACGAGGAGAGGGATTGGCCCAAGGCTGTATGGAAAGAAGACGACAAACCCAAGGAGGGCGAGAAGGATGTCCCCGCCGCCCCCAAGGAAAAGATCTGGGCGAACCCTATAGTAATGGATCCGCGGATCGCGATGCGCATGCGTCGATTCGAGATCCAGCCCGAGGAGGAGGCCCGCGCCAAGGAAATCAAGGTCCCCGAAGAGGAGATAGAGGGTTGGATCAAGGGCAGTCTCCGAAGTCTGTATCGCTGGGCTATCTCGAAACCCGAACCTAATCCCTCGTGGCCTGACGAGTGAGCGTCGACTTATCAATTAGCCTATCTACCTAGATACCTAACCATACGATACTTCACTAGCCACCGGGGAGTCGAATGTAAAATATAATATTGTGCATAGAAGGGATACCAACATCATCGTGCACTGCCGGTCGGCATACGGCTTTGCCTGTATTAACATGCCGCAGCACATTGGGAGTCTGCATTACATTACATACATTTGTATAGAGGGTATCGGTGGTGATGAAGGGGCAATGCCAGGATGTGTGATGCCGTGCATGGAAAGTATTATACGACGACTATGTGATTATGTATTAAAATAAAAATAAAAATAAAAATCACAACTCTATTTCCAGGGAGCCATTTTCCTGTTGATATATATTTGCCTCCGTATTGTCATATTTATACATGTTTCGTATAGAAGCCATTCTAGACTCTTTCTATTTGTCAGATTGGTGTTTGTGTTGTGTGCTATGTGCTGCTACTGTAATTGTAAGTCTCGGTACCAGATACTCAGCAGCTTGGTGGTTAATCTGATGCTTCTTACCCCTGACTTCCAAACCTACTCGTAATAAGACATGTTCGAACATTTATTTCATCAGCTGCTAGTTTCAAGCCCCCAACACGCAGATCGAAATTGAAACTCCGAGGACTCTAGTAACGGTAAAGAAACAGGTATCATACCTTATATATTAACAACAAGAAGCCCCAATCGAGATACATTAATCATCATCATCCTCGTCAGAGCCATAATCCACCAGACCGAATTTTGATTTTGGCTTTGGGTTCTCCTGGACTTTCTTCTCCTCTGCGGGCTTGGCCTGATCCTTCACAACTGAAGGCTTCGCATCGGTGTTTGTCGTAACATCTGCCGCTATAGGCTTCGACTCTGGCCCCGTCTTAGCCTTCTGCACTTCTGACGTCGTATCCGAAGTCTTTTCTCCCCCCGACTCATGAGCTTCCTTCTCCGACCTGCTTGGCCTCCTCTTCACGCCTTTGACAATGCTCTTCGCCTCCTTGTCCGATCTCTTGCGCTTCTTACCTACGCCGACCCACTCCCCGACACCACCAACACCACCGCCATCGCCATTATCTTCGCGCGCAACGTCTCCCCCACCATCGTCGACAGCAGCAGCAGCAGCATTTCCGGTAGCTTTCTGAGCCTGTCGGAAGCTCGCGAGTCTCTCCTCCGTCTCGCGCCTCACTCTCTCCTCCTCGACCCGCCGCTCGTCGCGCACGCCCTCCAGGAAATCGATCTCGTCGTCGTCCAGAGCCCGGAACTGGTTGCTTATGCGGGTCTTTTCCTCGAAGGCCGCCTGCTTGGCCGCTGTCATCCCGGTTCTTTATTTCAGCACGCTCATTCTCATACTCTTGTCTCCGACTCTCTCTCTCTTACACCCCTTACAATTCCACGATCAAACTCATTCATTTCATAGAAAACCCAAGAGACACGTGACGTGGCAGAAAAAAATATATCAAATAGGAGAGGAAAAGAAAAGAAAGGAAGAAGACAAAATAAATGAATGAACACGCAAGCTTCCTCTCACCTTTATTAGCCTGCAAAACATCATACAAGCTCCTCCCCTCGCCCGCCCCCGACCCCCCTTCGATCTGCGCCCTCCGCGCCTCCTCGCGCCTGCGGCGGTCGGCCTCGAGGTCGCGTTGCACGGCCTCCCACTCGGCGTTCCGCCTGGCCGCTTCCTTGTCCCACTCGCGGTCCCGGTCCCGCGTCACACCCGTGGATGCGGGAGAAGAAGTAGGGATGGAAGTAGATTGCTGTGGTGGTACGGTACCACTGCCGCTGCTATTGCCGCTGTCTCCAGTGCTGCCGCTGTCGCCGGCGATCGTCCCCCCGGACACGAAGCGCGAGGTCATGTGTTTTAAGTGGGTATGTGCGTACAGTGCAAGTACCTAAGGAGGTAAATAGAGAAGAATTGAGAGATGGCAGGTTTAGGTAGGTACTTAATTATTTGAAAAAATTAGAAAGTAGATCATTAAGGGGAGTTGATTCCTTATTTAAAAAGAAAGAAATATTTAGAAGACGTTCCTTCTATTCAGGCGTAACAATTCGAGTCGCGTTTCGTACTCCAGCAAGATTACCTCACACAAAAATGTACCTCCTTAGAGGTACGTATGTATGTACCGAGGTAGATATATACAGAAGATACATCGGTACGTGGGGGACGCAAGTCCTTATCGATAAGCCCTAGACCTACACAATTCAACCTTGTCGTCAAGTTCAATATAAAAGCCATAACAACCCACCGTTCAAGCACATACGACCATAGGATCTGGAGAACTCGGGATCCCGTCTGCTCTCCCCTTCGATAAGCCGGATACCGCTGGATCAGTAGTCGGGTCGGTGACGACCGGCGAATCCCCAGTGTTGTATGTTTTCTCTTTTTTTTTTTTCTTTTTTTTCGTTTTGTTTTTTCGTCTCTTTTCTTTTTGGACCTATATCTAGGTCAGTAGATGTAAAGTTATGTCGATATATGTATTATGGTCTGATAAAACTGCTTCTAGTCAAGTACGAGTGGTAGCTTTATGTAAGAACGAATAGTCTACGTAATGGATAAGAAACACTTTACAAAAGTTTCAACTTCACATTTCAACTGAGTTAGGTAAGTACCTTAGGTAGACCTCTTAATTGTACGGATTATACAAATTCAAGATTGATAAAAAATACAAATAGTAAAATAGCGGGTATCTAAATAGGTAATGAAGATATAATCACAGGAAATACCCTAGGGTATCCATATCTTCGTCAAGTTTGCAGTTTAATATTTTTAATCTAGGTGTATCAAATGTATGTAGCAACAAGCCGAGAAAAAAAAAAGCCTCGATGGGCCGTCAGTCACAGCGCCTCGTCGCTTATATCGCGAGTACGCCTATGGCCGTGCAACTTCACAACAGCCAAACCTTACCATCCGGGGCTGTCTGTGCCAAGTATCGCGAACAACCTCCTTTAAACCCCAAGCCCTCAGTCCTTACCCCCTTCACCTAGCACTCCACCTAGGCCCCAAATCATGGTAATCATGGAAAAGAATTTAACCGATAACCCATCTCAAAGAGGTAAGAATAATAGTAATGCGGAAGACCAGAGAGTATCAAGATCGACCGATCGATAGTCTCATACTCATGATTCCCTCCCACCACCTATTCAAATGAGTGGTGAATCCGACACCTAGACACAGTAGATGCTACAGGCCAGGATCGTCGAATACTCGGCAGTAATGAGTCAATCAGGACAAGGGTAAAGTTGTCCGTGTCTCGCAAGAGCCGCCAGGCGCTTACTCCAAGATGGTGATTCACCTCGAGTTAAAAGGGGAGAAAACAAATAGTACAGCCCAATTTTTTTATCCCATTCCCTCGATGCTGTGTCCTTACAGCTGGGCCGATGGCCCATTTTTTCTTTATTTGAACCCGGAAAGAAAAGAACCAGAAAAGGAAAAGAAAAAGAAAAAAACGTATCATATGAGCCTCCCTCCCCGCAACATACTGAAAGATATCTTCTGGTCTATGTGCTGAACAGCTGTTGCATAGACAGTAGGAATCCCCCGCAGCATCCGAGATATCGACAGGACTGCTCAAAAGGAGCCCAGGCTGATCAGCTGCACCAGCCTCGAGCAAATAATCGTGAGTTTGAATTAACGTAAGAATCGTGAGTGAACCGTAGACAAAGGAACAGGAAACCCAGTCCGACTCTGGAGGTAAATGAATTACGGTTGACCGACAGCCAACCTACCCCACAAAGTAAAGAGGGTTACCGACGAAAGTGAGATCTATCGCCAGGAATAAGACGCAAAGGTATAGATGAGCGATAGGACGATAAGGCTGGTTGGGTAGTCCATCTCTTTATTTTAAAACGCCAAAATAGAACCTTGACTTTTTTGCCGCCGCCGGTATAGAAATGCGAACCCGAAGGTAATATGCGATAATCTATTGCAAGTGAGAAAAGAAATTCCGAGCCATCCCAACAAACCAAAACCAATTAACGCCATTATAATTATCGATGCGGAAACGTCGTAATAAAAGAAAAGGAGAAACCCCTATCGAGACGGAGGAAACGCCCACTGCATATGGGGATTCGGGACTCGAATTTAAGGTATCGAATCGACAGAATCGAATACTTTCGCAACAACGGCACGACCGGACGAATGCCGAGCCATGCGAGAAACCCCAAAATCGATTCGATGACCCCGCACTACCCAAACCATCCCACAACAAGGACTAAAACCTTACGCCAGTGTATAGGAGACTCCGAGGGTATCTGAGTAACAAATTTATGTGCCTGAACATGCCTGAGAACGATGCCAGAGTAGACATTAGTGCAAGTATTCCCCATATCATAAAACCCCGGCTGAGCACAAAAGGATCAGCCTCATCCAAACCCGGCGTCGATGATACAATAGAACGTGTCTTCGTAAAATCGGGCCTAACCCATCACCGTCTGAGTATAACTGTGCTGTTGCATGTAAGGAGCCGCGCCATGACGCTGAGCCCGGCAGTGGGTACAACACTCAGGGAAGCTCGGATCCCAAGGAGCAGCACCATATTGCGAACAGAAGTGATGGGCAAATTGAGACCCGCTTCGGGATCCGTATCCGTTGTGGCCAGGTGGGCCAGGTGGCTTGTAGTGTCTGTTATAGCCCCCATTAACAGCTTGGGAGAACCAATCATCATAAGAGGAATTCAGTGAAGCAGCCGAGTTGAGATACTCTGGGGTTCCGTAGCCAGAATCTGGAGGAGTAACAGGAGCTTGAGGCTGTGACCAAGGGTTGGAATATTGGCTTTGCCAAGACCCTTCGCGGCATCGATAACCGCCGGTCCCAACATGTGCGAGCCTTGGATTCATGTTGAAATGTTCCTGCTCGGGAATCTCCGGAGTCCAGCCCTGTAGGGCATGATGAGGCTGACGCACTGGCTCCGCGTGAAGAGCAGTAACAATAGGTGCTAACCTCTCGCGGATAGCAACGTGAGACTGTTGCTGTTTCTGCTGTTGTTGCTGCTGGACCTGGTGGAATTTCTTGGCACCCTCCCATTCTTTCCAGCTCTTAAGCCAAGCGTTGTAGTCGTGGCTCTGATCAAGATTGACATACAACGACCAGCCGATATGTTTCAACCACTCATTTTCCATAGTGTTGAGTTCTGCCACATCAATGCCACTAACGTCGGACCATGATCGGTTCTGGAAGGTGTTGTCGTCGAGGAATTTGCTGCCAAGGAGAAGAGCAATGGTAAGCATTTTCCACATCTGACCCTCATTCGGACTGAATGAGCCAATCTGGTTGAGCATGTTGACTCGTTTGGCCAGGTAGTTCATTCCGAGGAGAATGGTGGTGCTCGGGAGTCGCGTAGAAGTAAGAATCTGGTTCACAAACTTCCGAAATGCAAGAGAGACTGATGACTTGGGGAGAACAACTCGCACTGTCATATCAGCTACATACTCTGCCATCAATTCGGTCTCGTAATCGAGAACCGCGCAGACGCCGCCCGGCATGATGGTGGTTGTGTATAAGATCCCCGTCAAAGATCAAGGATCGACCTTTGCCGGAGTAAGTTTCTGCTTCAAGCACGTGGAGTTGGCTCAGCTGGGCGGAAAAATCACAACACAACTGGCTTGAATATCCAAGGCCGAAGAGATAGAAAATGTTGAAAAAAAAGAAAGAAAGGTTGTCGAGAACCTTATTGAGACACGCAAGCCATTAAGCGGTTGTGCCTATTTGAACAGTGCAAGTCTCAAGCTCAATCGAGAGTCGGCTAATGAAAAGTTCGCCCCAGTAGGAAGCGGATCTAACTTGACAGGTTGGAAAAGGTAACCAGATATACTCTGTCGAGGTAGGTCGAGGGAAACGGCGAGAGACGAAATCGTACTCGAGTAAGAAATATGCGCAAGCCGTAGAGGAAGGAAAAGGATCAGTGAAGACCTTTTAAATCTGCATTGACTGGTATTAGTATGTTGACAATGAATTGAAGCAGATAAAAACAAATCTTCTTTCAATGTTTTTGTTCTGATATTTTCTGAGCTAGTCGTGCGCACGTAGTTTGAGCGTTTAAGCGGAGTTGCGACGAGGAACAAGATCTGGTAATAGGGTCGAATGTGGCAATAGCATCAAGGCTTTCTTTGAACTTTTGTTCGAGGTTAAAGTTCAACCAGAAACAAGCTTATGATGCGTTGGAATTAAATAGACGTGGGTGTGAGACTGAAGTTGAACAGTTCGAGTAATAGTTCAAGTAACTCCGGTTTGTATCGGTATCCCAAAGTGCACAAGTTGTGATGGTGGCAGTGATGGAATATGGGTAACAATTTAAAGAAATCGTAAAATGATTCAAGAAATAATAGGCGTTCAAAGAGATCTGTATACTTGCCTAATATGAAGGATATTGGTTAGTGGTGATGAAGACGCTTCCAAGATTC
This sequence comes from Daldinia caldariorum, assembly GCF_022478825.1. Lineage (NCBI taxonomy): Eukaryota > Fungi > Ascomycota > Sordariomycetes > Xylariales > Hypoxylaceae > Daldinia > Daldinia caldariorum. The sequence continues at coordinate 1,076,029 of NW_025953045.1, read as the reverse complement.
GGCAACCAGATCATTCGCGAAAGGGCGATATGCGAATCCAGTCGAGCCGTATCTAGTTGGTTGTGGTGTTCGTGTTGAAAGGCAAAGGATAACCGTCGCGGTCTTGAATTTGGTTCACTTCTGAGCGCGTAGAATGGATGAAAGACGCTTATTCAGGTCGACGAAGTTAATTTAAACAAGACCAATTGTGTTGCTTTCCAGCTCGAGCACCTTCTCCTGCACAACAAAGTACAACTTCGTTATGCCTCTCTCTTTTTCTTAAGGTTCCAATATGTCGTCGTAGCAACCTGAATCCTGACGTTGACAGCTCCGAGAATCGAGAATCGAAAATCGAAATATCGGTCGAAGTCGAGTAGATTGGCGGGCGGCGGGATTGCAAGGTGTAAGAGGAAAAAAGGAAAAGAAAGAAAAAGAGGGAGACGGAGGTAGAAGCGGCAAAGTGATGGGTTGAGGCGGAAGAGGTTTGGGGAGGTAGAAAGGATTGGGGAAGGATGGGGAATAATGAGAGGTGATGATGTTGATGGAACTTGGGCCTAGAAGAAAAAAAAAAAAAAACCGAGATTCAAACCCACACACACAGACACACTAGGCCAATTCTCACACAAAGTCAAGGAAACCCCATAGTAACTTGCAATGTCCCCAGTTAAGAAAAAAAAAATAACAATCGACCAACCAGTCTCCGCGCAAATCTAAGTGGAACCAGAGTTTCTTTGACCGCTAGCGCTTTTCCTACAGTACCCAGCTTGCTACATTAGATCCGCTAGCCTAGGTGGTCTGGGTGGTGCACTGGAGGAGCACTGTAAAAGAAAACTGGAAGCGGCCAGCGCGCAGGCGCAGGAAAAAAAAATCGAGAGGCAAGTTGGCCACTGAAAGAACAGTGGAAACAAGGGGGGTCGGCTACGTTACAGCGATTGGGCAGTGAATGGATCGAACTAGGAAGAAGCGGTGGTCCAGGTTCTTCCGGTGGATCCGCCACCTGGAATCTCCAGGGCTAGCACTGTTCAGGCAACTGCTAGTCAAAAGTCTACCTCATGTAAGGACACGGGCTTGGGTTGTTGTACCCAAGTACCCCCTACCTGCGTACCAAAATGGAAGCGTGTATCCATGTACCTTCGTACTCTGAAGTGATGTCCCGGCAGGACCTCAGCTTTGGGAAATGGTGTGTCCGTAAAAAGACACTAGTGTACTTAGATACATAGTATATACACCAATACGCTAAAAATGCTTCGCACCACATATCCCGGCATCTTCAAACTTGCAAAAGAAAATAGAATAAAAACAAAAACAAAAAAAAAGCCATTCATTTACCTGTCCGCCCAGAAATGACATTGGATAAAAAGTACAAACCCGTTAAGACTTATCGACACTTCCACAGGTATATATGTGTTGCTTGGTTTTTCTTTTCTTCCAATTTTGAAAACAGGAAAAAAAAACCTTTACTATCACACTGACTGAACTCAAATACGTGTAGCGCGAAAATCTGTTGCTAAAGATCAAGGGTCCTACCTATTTTAGTTACGCCGTTAGTGTCACTCGAGTTTTTCCGTTACTTATTCTCAAAGCGGCGTAGGAAAAGCATTTCTCTCCTCTGCAAACTAGCAGAAAACATTTTCCATAATCCGACCATCAGACAGTAACAGTTACTACTTGTGTCTCGGTCCATTATTATCGGTAAACTTACTCGTATATATGTGCTTGGTTCGGTAAGTGTTAAAAAAAATTACAGATGTGCGGATTCGTACTGGTGAACCGCTCGCCCCTCTCCCCCCAAAACCCCATACCGCTAATTCTTTGTTTTTAACTCAGCAAACTGCTTCAAGCTAAGGCTACGTAACGATTAAGTATCTCCTCTCGATACTGTGGAGGAATCATACGAAAAAAAAAAGCAACTAGCCAAGGTGAGTAAGCGGCGGCTTCATTCTTCCCTTTCACACGTGGAAAAGGCTTCACACGTTCATTACAAAGCAACAGCCGAGACTTGTCCGGTAAGACGCGTGACTTGAACGGACTTCGGGGGAAGATATCAGCCTCTGAAAGCGGAAAGTATTACTCTTTTTTTTTTCTAGGCAGGCGTCTTTTTAATCAATATCCATCCGGGACCCTGACTAGCTTGACCTTTGCTCATTTCGGAACTATCATCTCCTCCTTTGTTTCGACATGCGTTACATCACCCCATCTGGATAAAAGGTCAGTCTATTATCTAGTCAAAACGAGATTATTGCCCTCGCATGTGTGATGTTGAGCTACACCATACTCGGTCCTGCTGTTCCCGTACAAGCGGTGGAACAGAAATCGCGTCTTCGGTTTTTTACGGTATTGCGATTTCTCAATGCAACAGACCACTCTCAAGTGTGGATGAAACCTCCATCGTCACTATATGCTGTCGCATCCGAGTGAATTGTCAGGGCGATCCGGTCAGCAAAGACTTACCAGAGACCAGCAAGATTGAGAGTGTCTGATATGCAACGCATAGTACCAATCCATGTAAGTCAACGCGTAAACTAATGAGGGAAGCCACGCACGTGTTGACACCCATTTAAGAAACATGGAAGATCAAGGGTCCTAGGGGTGTTGCAACTCAGATGTAGATGTGCCCAGTGACCAGTCAACCAGTCAACCAGTCGGTGCAATCCATACCTTAGGTACTTAACCTATGACCTAGGTAGCCCCTTTGCTTGGGATAGCATAATATAAATCCTGTAGATGCAGATAGGTATTGAGGTCGGGAGTGATGTATAACAATAACACACGTAAGATTTATAACAAATGGGCGGCTACTAATAACTGTTGAAAGCTACAAAACGATACTGTATTGTACATTATAGAAACATGCCTACACCGAATTCCGAGGCCAATAAATTTTCAAAGACAGTACCTAACCTAGAGACAACAGGTAGATACCAAAAACCAAAGAACGTATCATTGGACTTGTAACTTCTGTGGAAGATGAACGCGTCTTAAGATTACTTAAGGAGGTACTCATGTACCGGTAGTATTCAGGTACCAATCCGATAATCTCAAGAAGGACAAACCTAATGACCCCGTCAAGAATTAACCTATCAGAGCTAAAGGATTCATAAGGAATAGTGGATTCTTAAGATTTTTAAGATTTTAAGATAAATCTACACCCCTCTTTTCTCTCTCGGTCCTTTTACGCTAACCCCTCTAGCCCCTACAATCTTTTGGTACTAGGTACAAAGAGTTAAATTGGTAATATTAAAGAAACTTGGAAAGTTCTGAGGGATTTTTTTTCTTCATTCTCAAACTGAGGCGTCGGTCTCGGCTCACAAGTTTCTCAAGTAGCGAATATCCACTCAGCGTATGATTGTTGCAGTAGCAAGCGCAAAGTCATATTACTACTATGTAAGTAGGTACCTTCTACTGAGCTGCTCGGTCGCTTTTACCAAAGAGAATCACGATTGGGAATTGGATTTCGATCCCAATTACTATCTACCTACCTAGGTTGGTATCCAAGAAATCCAGAACTATTGATCAACACTATATACTTCATATGCTTCATACATAGATCCACGCGTACAGGAGCAAAGGGGTTTTGCCTATATATACGTATATATCATTATTTATATATACCTACCTCACTTGGATATACGTCACCGCGACATGAATCATCCCAGGATGTACTTGACACATGCTGGCAGGTTGGCAGGCTGGATGGATGGAGCTGCAACAACGATGCCGAAAAGGCCCATGTAGCTGTTTGGATAATCCAAGAACAACCTAATGCAGCTTGCTATCAGAAATCGGCAACACCCTTCACAGCCCAGCCTCGCTAATGAGGTAATGAAAGGACTTGAGTTACTAACTATCTCGGTTATCGATCTAACCAATTACGTAGAGAATAAGACGTCAACAACCTGTCCTGAAGCCGATCACTTACCCTGCACCTGGCGAGACTTCGGATGTGGATTGATACTATGAATATCCCATAATGGACCCTTACTCCCCAATCTACCCATCCACTCGGCTGGCTAGGCGATCGAATCAGAGTATCGGACGTCTCAGAACACAAAACGGTCCTGTGCCACACTTGTACACATGTATCACGAATCTCCGCAGAATCTCTACGGCCCTTCAATGGGTTGTCTGGTCGTGAGTCCCATGCCTACCTACGGACTGTTATTAGGTTGACTTGCTTAAGCTCGAGATCCCCTTTATCCTACTTGCATAGCAAGTTTGGATAAGCCCTATCGCATCAACATCGTACGTTTCTTGGAAAATGGGATTTTCTATGAATTCCAACCCCCACACGAGCACAACCGGCCATCGGCTCAACAGATATTGGTCCTATGAGGTAGGTTATGTATGTGTGTATGTATGGAACGGAGGCTAAACGTTGCTCTGCAGTACTCCACAGACAACAATAGAATACTATCAGAAAGCTCTAGAGATTTACTAGTCTATCATCCTTTTTTTTTCTCGTAACCCCTCTTTTACTTCTCCCGCCGAAGAAATTTTTTTTTTCTCCTTGCACGAGTCCGTCTCTGCATTAGCAACCTCCTACAGGTCCGAAAGTATGCGGGTCAACATGTTATCCGCATGTGTAGAGAGTTCCGTGGCTTTGGTCGCGTGGAAAGCCCCCCGTCTTGACCGCGTTAGATCGTCCTAACATGTTATGAATCGTGATTGCAGCACTATCGGCCACGATCCAATAACTTGTTGGATTTAAAGCATTACAGTTCAATAAGACAAATTGTAAAAGTTGTGCAATACCTATCTAACACGACATCTAACAGGAGCAGACCGCTTAACTCAACAATAACGGCAGAGTCCGCGGCTCCGGTTATTTCCAAGGGACTCAACTCAACCCCAACTTTCGAAAGCGCTACAGTACATACAGATTGTATCTGTAATGTAACATATTCCATTCATCCCAACTTCACATAGCAACGATCCCGGGGATGCGAGATGCTCTTTAGGCAGTCGAATTATTACTTATTAGCTACGTATTTAATCTCACCTCATGCCTCTCGCCTCCCCGGTACCAGCCGGAACGAGAAGCTGACAATTATGTCAGGACAGTCATCAAAGAAATATTCTCACAAATGACGACCAGGCCTTAAAAAGATTGGTCGATAATCTTAATATGTAGATAAGTATCTGCAACCGTACTCGAGTCGAATACATCATCTGGCAGTCTGGTAACGCTGTCATCCAGCCTCGAGGAGGTTGGGTTGTTTAACTCGTGCCATCGGGCAACATCAACAGAACAAACTACATGGCAAAATAGCTGTGATAGGGTAGCCGAGAGGTAGTTGAATGCAGCGCTAGATGAGTGCCATTTCTAGCGGTGTGAACAAGCCTTCGGAATATACGTGGAAGCCCTCGCAACCCCTCACGATCAGTCTCCGCATCTAAAAGACATATGTCGTATTGCGGAAACCCTGACTCTGCAGACCTACTGCAGCATCCAAACCAGCCATGGAAGAGATTCTCTCGCGCAGTCGGGGGGTAACGCAGCCATCACCCTTCCCAAACGGAGCCCACAACCCACGCTGCATAACCCACAAGTCTTCCCATATCCATAGATTCCTCCCTGCAATTCAAGATGCTAGCGTCCACACAAAATCTTTTGTCCCGCCACGACCCACCATGTTGAAAATGATTCATCCCTTGGAGGAAAGGGAAGCGCCTAGCACGGCGCCTATCCAACACTTTTTTTTTTTTTTTTTTTTTCCATGTGGGAGCTGTCGCATTATTTGCCCGTCTCTCCGGCCCTAACATGGCAGCATGGCCTCTATCACTGTTGATCTGGCTGATGTGTCCGTCAGCGAATTTCTGATTCCCCAACTGAGTCACCTGTTGCCATCGCCACCTACCTAAATTTGACACTCACAGGAGTCCTAGATTAGTAGATACATTGTCCGCGATGGAATAGGTCGACGAGATTCCCAAATCCAGATGGGTGGTACACTTCCAGGGTCGGCCGCTCTGGCAAATCATTCACACGAACAAATGCACAATTGTTTTTTTGTTTTTTTCTTAATTTCTCCGGCCCTTCATAAGCTAGATTTTACAACCCAGCCGTATACGGAAAATAACCGTGGGACGGTTAGACACGAAGAATTCCTCAACGCGGCCAGCAATTTAATACGACATCGTGAACGAAAGTGGGCCGACGAGAAGAGGGGGAGCTGTCATAAACCAGTTTACCACATAAAATCTCCTCTCATCATGTTCACAACCAATTCCAGGATATGGAATAAAGCTAACTGGTATTGTACAACTGTAAAGAGCTTGCATTAGTGTTGTAGTAAAACCTCGCCTCGCGCGATCAGCACTGTTTGCGGCGACGCGCCCCCGAGGCCAAGGCGAGGCAACTCCGCACAACGGGCTGAATTATTCACCACTGATCCCCCCAGAATCCCAGTATCCCAGTAGGTATTCCATCCAAACCACGAAAGTAGCAGTGAACCCCTACCACACCGCATCATCATCGAGCAATTCCTGGTGCGGTTGCTTTGTTAACCGGTTGATGCGTTCCGATCTTCATGGTTGGGAAATCTGGCATTGACTTATCCCTTACGTTAAACGAGTTGTGTATCCTAACTTTAGATGCGGCATAAGAAATTTCTTTAGCTCTCAGGAGAATAAAGGGGCTTGACCATGCGGAATTGGTTCAGAATCCCATCGCAGGCAGTTACCTATTGTACTGTACATACGGATTACACTATTGGCGTTGCAGATAATTCAAGGGTACAGGTACCCTTGGCTACCGTAATCGTAACCGCAATATTTATATATTACCAGGAAGGTAAAGTAAATCTTAATATCTAAATTATTACCTAACATAGGTATGAACCATCCCGAGTTCGTCAGAAACCATTCCCTGACGCACAGATCGGACGCGGCGGGTTGATCACCTGTGGATTTTCTGCGCCCTACATAGTACCAAGCGTATTATGCGCTCATACCTACAACTTTGTGCATTATCATATCCATTTTCGGCTCACTTCATCAGTCTCAAGTTAGTAAGAAAATGTAAGAAGAAAAAACAAAAAATCAGCCACTAGTCGTAAGGCTTGACATCTTATGACGTTGGAGAGGCTCCTTTGGGTGATTCCTGACGCCCGTTGGATTCCATGAATTATCGCTGTTATTATTACTATCATCTCGTTTTTTTCTTTTTTTTTTCTTTTTTTAATAGCAATCGATTTTTATTTACCCCAGAAAGATCCCGAGTAAAGAACGACGAAAGAGGGGGGCCGCGTCCGGATCGTTGGAACGGGTTCTCTTCCCCCGGAAAGGCCAAACGTCCAAGGCCAGGGCCAGCGAATCCATGATGCAATGATACCCAAGCCCCAACGTCCACCCACATGCGCGCGCGAAAGAGGAGAGAAAAAAGCCGGGTGAGTGAGGGACGACGGCGAGAATGAGTCTTAATAATTCCAGGTATCTAACCTAGTGTAGTTGTCATCGCGGGAGAAGGTAATAAATCGCTTTTAATTAACCTCTATTCACTCGCATTATCGCTTGTCTTGGGGGGGGGGGGGGGGGGGGGGGGCGGGGGTAAAGGTTTGTTTTTTTTAGGGGGTTTTTTTCGACGGGGGGTGTTTTTTTTTTTTTTTTTTTATAGAAGGGGTGATTTAA